>NC_074693.1:20040752-20340752 GCF_029448725.1 Salvelinus fontinalis
ATTACATCATGACTTTTGTTCCCTTTTAGAAAAGTAAGTTATTTTAATATTTGTAACTTGTTAATGTAAAGAAAGTTCTTTGTTGAAAAGGCACAAGGTAATGTAATGCAGAACAACATCATTCAATCCTCTCTGTTGACCTTTGGATCCAGTATCCTATGCAAATAGACTATACAAATTACCATTACACATTTTTGAGCTGTTGCCAAATTCTATTAAATGGAACGGAAAATACTGATCGATTATCTTCTATGGCACCAACAGTGGTGTTCTTAACAAGTCCTTTCTATGACGTGCCTCAAAAAGACGTATTGTAGTCTAGGATTAAGAGAACACAACACATTAACACATCAAGATTTAGACACACATACACGAGGTAGATTCAGATAGAAAATGAAATGACTTTCTTTCATGATCATCGTCATAATTACAACTTTGTTTTGAGGGAAGC
Organism: Salvelinus fontinalis; assembly: GCF_029448725.1. Taxonomy (NCBI): domain Eukaryota; kingdom Metazoa; phylum Chordata; class Actinopteri; order Salmoniformes; family Salmonidae; genus Salvelinus; species Salvelinus fontinalis. Next base: position 20,041,204 of record NC_074693.1, read on the forward strand.
TTGACAGCTGCTATAAGCTGTTTAAAGGTGTAGTGTGTGATTGTTGTGTGAGATTTAGGTTGGCAGTACTTGAGATAACGATTTAAAGATGTTAGAGGTGTTTAATGATCATGCATATCCATTCAAATAAATTAACAACAGTTCCTTTATTTTTGGTTAAAAAGTGCTTGATTAGCACACAACAGTCAGAGATTTGTCATTAGAAAAGGCCAGCTGAAAGGCAGGTCACTTTTAAATGTGTCAATCTGGGATATTTTAAAATACTGAGCTCAGGTAGCAGACAATAACCCATGTAACTTAATTCATATTTCAAAACATAAAAACAGTTGCTGAATAAAATACCATTACTATGTCATTTTAAGTTATCTTGTAATCAAATATATGTTACTAGCGCTTTCACTAGTTAGCTTCCATCAAGCAAAAATTACCAATCATACTATAAAGAAAAACAACAATCTGTATGTCATTGAAAAGGCATCGGGGTTCATAGTTGAATAAAACTGTCATAATCACCTTTATGAACGGTTATAATCACTGCTGTCTCTGCCTCCAATTGTCATATGATTGAACAATCTGATTTCATCCACCAGGCGTGTTTGCTTAAAGAACATCAATGCTGTCTCACGCTTTTAACTCTTCAAACATCAACCGAATGAGATTCATTCCAACTCCCGACGGGCAGAAACATATCCATAACTGGAGATTCTTGATATTTCTACTAGCTCAACAGGTAGGCCTATGAAATGAGGTCCAGCATACTGTATGTCCAAGTGACTGGTTGTAGTCTCCTCCAGGAGTGACCTTGAATAACCTCAATAACAGAGCTGGAAAGAGTTTCTTTTGTTCAAGGGCCTTGTTATAAAGTCTGGCTCACGCCACCGATGCTGTGAGAATTTTACTCCTATAAAAGACATAAAAGAATGTATCAGGCATTGAAAACACAATCTCCTGTGGGTGCATATCAAGAGGTGGTGAGATGCGTACAAATAGAACTGTAAAAATAAAGCATGCATATCCCATGACTTCATAGGTGCAGAGTTGTCTATGTAAATACAAGGGGTAGAAGAATATAACCCATACCAGTAAAGGAACTGCTTGGTCAGATCAGATGCAGTATACAACTGAGTGGGACACAACAACATTCTTTCTCCCTCTCTTTAGCGTTGGATGCAAACCAACCAAAACATTTTCCTTAATGTGTCTACAAAAGAGACAGATCCTTCTTCCCCATCTTTAACACATGGTAGGGAATTGTAACATTTGTTTATGACTTGATGCTGTCAGTTTGTTTGTTGAAGACTTGACTTTTAAAACTCTCTGATTCCATTTCAATTCATTTGTTTTGCAAATACTTCTGAAAATAGGTCTTCCAGTTTGCATGTGATAAAATTTGAAATATAAAGTATTAATTAAGTGCTAGATTTGAAATGTTATTGAAAAGAGTTCCAACAAGTAGACAATAAGTGAATTCAGAGCAGAGTGCAGGGCTTTAAGCAAGCGCAGGAATAACTTCTAAATGTCTTTAATAAGTATGCATTGGGAAAAAGTTTTTTTATCCCCTCGAAAGTTTCCCCTTAGACTCACTGGCTCTCTCTGACAAAGGGATTTCTTTCTTTCACAGAGCCCACCCCTCTCTCCCCCTCCCTCTCTCTCCCTCCCTCTTTTTCCCCGGCCTCTGTAACAGCTGCTGCTCAGTGCTGTATCCTGAGAGAGTGATGATCAGTGTATTTTTTTTTTCAAAGTGTTTTTTTGGAACAGATGGCCAGGGGAGAACTGGGGAATGTGCCAGTACCGCACTGGGGAATGTGCCAATTCCTGTAGCGAGTGAGTTCTCTGGGCCCCAGCTCGCGTGCCTTCACCCTGCCCTCTGCCCTGAGTGGCGCCAGCAGGACTTCCCAACTAGCGTTACGAACATCTGGTGTCTGGGACTGCCAGGAAAACAACCGCTCAGCTATTGAATGTGCTTTATGCTAGGGAAACACATTAGCTCCCAGTGAGGGAGAGAGAGCAGAGAACTGGGAGTGCAGGGAAAAGTTGTATGTGTGTAATTATGTTGGATATGTAATCTATGAACAAACACCTAATTCATCATTATGTTATTTTAGACAAGTTTTCTTTATCTTTAAGAAAAGTGTTTAAATGTTTGCATCAACTTTGATGTAATTTGCAATTTACAAAATGTATAGATTACAATAGTTATTTTTAGTGAAATACAACTTGTTTACAGTTTTTAAGTTCAGGGTAATCAACCTATTGTGTGATGTTACTATGTTATGTTATGAGTTTTGGCAATAGGTGAAGAGTTGCTAAATGACATTTAAAACATTAAATTACAGATATGACTAAATGTGTGTTAAAAATGTAGATTAAATTATTTCATTTAACCTTTATATAACTACACAATTATAGATTCAATTATATTCCTTTATAATGTTGTTTCACCATGAAAGATGGGAGAAAAAGGGGGATGGATGAGAGGGTGACAGAGGAGAGGACTGACAGGGGACAGATGAAGAACTGGGGGAGGAGAGGACTGACGAGACAGATGAAGAACTGGAAGGACAGTAATTGATAGATCAGTGTGAAGAAGTTAATGTGTAAATGAACGTTCTCCATACTTGGGTCTCATCCATGCATTAAAAACCTTGCTGATTTATAGAGAGGCCATGGAGATGTGTGGATCCAGAAGAGAGCTGGAGGAAGTTCAGCCTCAGTTTACATGACTCCCAGTGTCATAAAACACAAAGGCATCAATCACCCCTTTTATTCATCAGGGGCACTTTTTATTCTGTTCTGGACAAAAAACTGGCAAAACACCCAGTTCTCTTTCAAAAACGAGTTGATGATGATTTAATTTAATGGGATCCTTAGTAGGCAAAGGACTGCCCGTCTTAATTGGAGAGAGTGTATTCTTCCCTCTTTTGTTGTCGTTTTTGTTAGAAATACCATCCCTCTGTCTGTCACACTGCCCCATGTTTTTCTATTTGCAGCTTCCTGATCAGTCAAAGGGAAGTTTTCGCTGTATATCATTAGTAGATAGGGCAGATCTGCCGGTTTTGACTAGCAGGTTAGGGGAACTTACGCAGCAGGTTATCTTTCGGATACAAATGCCCAACTGACTGGAATAATTGACCTATAGAAATCAGGGCATTAAAATCAAACTGTTTGTGTTTTAACTAATAGAAACATCACCATGTGAAGATATTTGTAAATATGAATGCATATATTATAGTTACTTAGTTTTATTAGTTGTATTAGTAGTTGCAGCAGTAGTTTTATTCGTTCTAGTATTAGTTTTATTAGTTGTATTCGTAGTTTTATTAGTCGTATTTGTAGTTGTATTAGTAGTTTTATTAGTTGTATTAGTAGTTGTAGCAGTAGTTTTATTAGTTGTATTAGTAGTTGTAGCAGTAGTTTTATTAGTTGTATTAGTAGTTGTAGCAGTAGTTTTATTAGTAGTTGAAGCAGTAGGTTTTATTAGCTGTATTAGTAGTTTTATTAGTTGTATTGGTAGTTGTAGCAGTAGTTTTATTCGTTGTATTAGTAGTTTTATTAGTTGTAGTAGTAGTTTTATTAGTTTTATTAGTAGTTGTAGCAGTAGTTTTATTAGTTGTATTAGTAGTTGTAGCAGTAGTTTTATTCGTTGTATTAGTAGTTTTAGTAGTTGTAGTTGTAGCAGTAGTTTTATTTGTTTTATTAGTAGTTGTAGCAGTAGTTTTATTAGTTGTATTTGTAGTTTTATTAGTTGTAGTTGTAGCAGTAGTTTTATTAGTTGCAGTAGTTTTATTAGTTGTATTTGTAGTATTAGTAGTTGTAGCAGTAGTTTTATTAGTTGTATTAGTAGTTGTAGCAGTAGTTTTATTCGTTTTATTAGTAGTTGTAGCAGTAGTTTTATTTGTTGTATTTGTGGTTGTATTAGTAGTTGTATTAGTTGTATTAGTAGTTGTAGCAGTAGTTTTATTAGTTGTAGTAGCAGTAGTTTTATTAGTTCTATAAGTAGGTGTAGCAGTATATTTTATTAGTTGTAGGCCTATTAGTAGTTGTACAACTGTTTTATACTGTTAATGTTAGTTGTTTTATTTTAATTCTTATTATTTCATTGTTATTATTATTAGACAGTAGTTGCCATATTATTCTTGTGACTAAGTGTTGTTAGTTTGTTTAGTTATTTTTTGATTTGGACACTTGAAAACGAGAATGCATGTCAAGAGATTTCATCCTGCAAAATGTCAAATAAAATAAATCAATAATGCCATTCTGCTAAGTTTTCAATGCTATGATGTTATCAATTTACCAGTCCTTCTAAAATGTCTGATCGATTTGTTAGTATGTGACATGACAGTGTAGGAGGAAGGATTTTAAACGAGCAGAAAGAAAAGCTCCATTAATTTAGCTTTATTTTAAAGTCAAATATCCATGACCAATTATTTAATTGGCTTTGTATGGTCACCTGTTGCTCTTTATCAACGGCCTTGTTTATAAGCATAGTTGAATCAACTGAAATATGTTTCATGTTATTGATATGCTATATTGCAATAAACACGTTTGAAGGAGAAGCTGGCTTTGACTTGGCTTTCCATTCCCTCTCTGTAACTACTGATGCCTCAGAGGCCATGCTCTTCTTTGATAGCCTTTAACTTTAAAGCAAACGTATTGCAATGCTTCAGCAATGTTTCCAAACGTGTGCTTGAATACTTTTCACTTGCAGGAGTCCATTTCCATGTCAATGTCTCACCCCACCTAGTCATTGCAACATGAGGCCTTCAGCCAAAGAAGACATGCACAGGATAAAATCTCAGGCCAGACCGTCGTCGGACAGTAGCCTAAATACTGCACCCCCCCCCCCCCACCCCCCCTCTTCCATATATCCAATTTACCTTTCTCTTCTTGGAGCGTCCTTCGGCCTGCAGGGTGCGGGTGCACTGCTCCACGCACTCTCTGAAGCTCATGTTGCCGTGATCTGGGGTGTAGTCCAGGTCTGCCAGCTGAGCTAGCGACAGGATGTAGTTACAGGCGATTCTTAATATAGCCAGCTTTGACAACTTCTGTCCATAGGAGTAGCAGGGCACCTGTAATGGGTTAAAGTTTGGTTAGGTTAAGGAGGCCCATCATACTGATATGAGAGGATGCTAGAACCAAGTTGAGGAAGTTTTCAGTTAAGCTACGGTATACATGCTCTTTAGATACTATTGCTGGTGTCAGTTGGTGTCATGTGACAGTTTTCCACCATATCTTTCTAAGTGCCAAAACAGCTGGTGATGACATGACCCAGTAAAATTGGTTCACAACAACTTCCCTGATTTGTTTTCAAAGGATATATATTCCATGTTGGTTTTGGTCAACTAAGAGTTAGTTGTAGTTGACATTGATATTTCATAGTACACCTACTAGTATCAGACCTACTGGAGTACCTGGAGTGTGAAGAGCTTTGTCATTAAGAAGCCTGTTCCCTGTTTCATATGCATTTGACATATTTTTCTGTCATTGTGAGAGGTGTCATGTGGATATGATTTGCACTGATATTTTGATTGCATATAAATGACATGAATAGACTATTACATAGGCCTACAGAAGGGGAACATGTTTTTGGGGGGGCCAGACAAATAATTGTGTATGTAGAACAGAATAAGAATCAGAGTGACAATTTAACTGTTTGGACTAACCTGTCTTACAGACTGTTCTTTCTCATATCTTTAATGTAGCAAACTGAGCACATATTTTGAACATAATGTCAATAATACCAAATTGTAAATTGTTGACAGTAAAATCAATTTAATAAATTATCTATAGAAGGGGCCTTACAATTTATACTCAAGTGGGATATATTAGCCTACATTCATACTCAAGTAGGATATATTATGATGACATTCACAGTTATTTTCATAATTTCCATATCTCCATACAGTGGCATACTGAAATGGGCACTTAAGTGCAACAAGTTACACTTAGTTCAGCATGAACATCACATGTTGAACAAGAGGCGACATTGTACGGATTGTTTGTTTAGTGAATTCAGTGTTAATACCTGCTTTCTCAGCGCCTCAAAGGCTGCACTGATGGTATGCACCCGGGTCCTCTCTCTGGCATTCGCCAGTAGCCTCCGTGTCTGCTGAACGGCTTTGATCTCAGTGACGACGCCAGACGTTTCTCCTAGCCGTTTCTTTGGCGATTCAACCGGGTCGTTGCTATTGATGTAGGCTGTCTGAGAGGCTGAGGAGAGGGACTTCTCGGAGCGCTGGCACAGGACGATCCGGGACTGTAATGTGTGATCAGTCCCAAATGACTGTTGATGGCCATAACTTGTAACATGCGGGAATGTGCTGAGATGTGCTCTGCTTGTCGCTGTTGACTCGGAGAAAGGCTGTGACTGTGATGATGGGGGCTTCCCAGTAACTGTTGATGGTGAAGCATTTATCCTCATGTCAAGAGCAGTATTCGGGTTTCCAGATGAAATAATGGATTTCTCCACAGATAGAACTGAACCAGGGTCCTGTAGTCTTTTTTGGACAATGTTTCTACATGTCTCTTCCATCAGTTCCCCCATAGAATCGTCGTCCATTATTGAATCATATTGGAAATGTTTGACTTCGTCACTGGTGACACGTTTGGGGTCCCGACCTTTCCGTTTAAACTTTTTATTCCCAGTTGAATCCTTTGCATTGATTGTCTTCCAGCCATCGCTGAGTAGATGTGGATTCCTCATTTCTACACAAAAAAGGCACTATTGAAAACCGACAGCACTGCCTTAAACAATATCGTGCAAAAGTATAATAATATTATATTGTAACTTAATCAATAAAATATAGCCGGACAAATCACTATGCAATGCAGCACTCTGATTACAAGCATCGACAAGCTTACTTTAAATAACACAAATAAAGAATAGACCGCATGTGCAGGCGCGTGTTTCTCCCGTGGATTCCGCGTCTTCTGGAGACATCAAAATTGGCAGCATTTTTTGTGAATGTGCTCTGAGTTTCATCTGTTTTAGTTTTGCCTCAGTTTACATAGAAGCCCTTGTCGGTGAGATAAGTCGCCACGCCGCCTACAGCGAGAGACCGCCCAAAATATCTCTCGCCGTGCGTAATAACATATTAAACCACTGATTACGCGCATGGCTACTTGGTGACTTTTATGGACAGGCCAACAGAAGGACAATTATAATTGCATTTCAATATTTATCGTCATAAATTCAGTATAATAACGCGTTTTTTGATTATTATTATATCACAATCTGTATGCCTTACAACTTAGGTCTAGGCTATAGGCCTCCTAGAGCTGGGGAGCATACCCATCATATTATTTTTGGTCTTCATTTAGCAAGCAAAATTTGTAGTTAAGTGCAGTATGGTGCACATGGTAACCGCTAACAGTGTAACCTAGACCTTTTGATGCGTCTAGATAGCAAAGATAGTTTTTGGAACAGGGCAGACAACAGTCGACAGTCCAGGAAAAATCCACCCAAAACCACTCATACCTATAATTTACTGTGTTACATAACACTAACATGTGATAACAATATTTTTTGTGAAAACATTTTTCATTTTGTCGTTATAATAAGTTTAGTAGCAAAAAATGGTTGTGGAGATCTGTTGTAGCTAAATCGACTACAAAACCCACAATGCAATGCTCCCTATGGGCTGGCAAGCTAGCTAGCAAACGTAGCTACAAAATAATACCAAAGTCAATATCAGTAGCTAGTTAGCTCTAAAATCGCCAAAACAAACTGCACTGTCAATTTAGTGGACTACAATCTCACCATGTTCAACCTGCAGATATATGTTCCTCCCCGAATGTAGTCTGACATTCGCAAAAGTAATGCAATGCACGCTGGACTGATGAGGCACACAGAGGGGATAAATGTGTTAGATCCTCTGTTAAATTACAAATTCGTCGTGGTAGGAATATCGCAAAAAATATGGTCAATGGCTCATTCGAGAGAAGACAACCTCCCGCGTTATGACATCGGCCAGTATTGACACCTGACATGTATGATAGAGGTTTTCGCGATCTGAAAGTCGTATTCTTATTAACCTCAAGTGTAGTGAGAGTGGCTTTATCGCAATCATAAACTATCAAACACATGGTTTGATGACATTCCGTTCGCTCCGTTCCAGACATTTTTATGAGCTGTCCTCCCCTCAGCAGCCTCCATTGTAACACTATATATACAAAAGTATGTGGACACCCCTTCAAATGAGTGCATTTAGCTATTTCAGCCACACCCGTTGCTGACAGGTGTATAAAATCGAGGACAGAGCCATACAATGCTTTAATTTCTAACAAGTCAGTTCCTCAAATGTCTGCCCTGCTAGAGCTGTCCTGGTCAACTGTGAGTGCTGTTATTGTGAAGTGGAAACATCTAGGAGCAACAACGGCTCAGCCGCAAAGTGGTAGGCCACACAAGCTCACAGAACGGGACCACCGAGTGCTGATGCTTGTAGTGCGTAAAAATCACCTGTCCTCGGTTACAACACTTACAACCAAGGTCCAAACTACCTCTGGAAGCAACGTCGGGAGCTTTGTCGGGAGCTTCATGAAATGGGTTTCCATGGCCAAACAGCCACACACAAGCCTAAGTTCACCATGCGCAATGCCAAGTGTCGGCTGGAGTGGTGCCAAGCATTGGACTCTGGAGCAGTGGAAATGCGTTCTCTGGAGTGATGAATCATGCTTCACCATCTGGCAGTCTGACGGACAAATCTGGGTTTGGCAGATGCCATGAGAACGCTACCTGTCCAAATGCATAGTACCAACTGTAAAGTTTGGTGGAGGAGGAATAATGGTCTGAGGCTGTTTTTCATGGTTTGGGCCAGGCCCTTTAGTTCCAGTGAAGGGAAATCTCAGCGCTACAGCATAATGATATTTTAGACGATTCTGTGCTTCCAACTTTGTGGCAACAGTTTGGGGAAGGCCCTTTCCTGTTTCAGCATGACAATGACCCTGTGCACAAAGCGAGGTCCATACAAAAATGATTTGTCTAGATCGGTGTGGATGAACTTGACTGGCCTGCACAGAGCCCTGACCTCAACCCCATCGAACACCTTTGGAATAAATTGGAACATCGACTGCGAGCCAGGCCTAATCACCCAACATCAGTACACAACTTCACTAATGCTCTTGTGGCTGAATGGAATCAAGTCCCTGCAGCAATGTTCCAACATCTAGTGGAAAGCCTTCCTAGAAGAGTGGAGGTTGTTATAGCAGCAAAGGAGAGACCAACTCATGGGTCTTCCAAGATGGCGTAGCAGTCGGACGTGTGTCTTTGTCTTGTCCCGTCCTTTACCTTTACACCGGATCATCACAGCTAGCTAGCTGCTATCCGAGTGGCTACTCCTGGCTAACGTCTCTCTGTCCCGAAGCAAGCACCAGTTAGCCTGGAGCTAGCCTCATGCTAGGCCCATCTCCCTGCTAGCCAAAGAGGTCAACCAGACAATTCTTGGGCTACAATACCTCTTTTGCCAATTGACCTGAACCCTTTACTGTCGACACAGAGCCCCGCCAATCCATCACGACTGGTCTGCCGATGTAACCGGCCAAGGTGGTCTCAATAGGCTCTTCCGTTGCGACATCGCCGGATGCCCATCTGCTATCCCCGGCCCGCTAGCTGTCTGAATCTCTGTGTCTCCAGCTCGCCTAGCGTAGCAGCGACTACAGAATTGGCTCCCTGACTCATCTAGTGCTACTCATTGGACCCTATGATCACTCGGCTACACATGCCTCTCCCTAATGTCAATATGCCTTGTCTATTGCTGTTTTGGTTAGTGATTATTGTCTTATTTCACTGTAGAGCCCCTAGCCCTGCCCAATATGCCTTAGATAGCCCTTTTGTTCCACCACCCACACATGCGGTGATCTCACCTGGCTTAACTGGTGCCTCTAGAGACAAAACCTCTCTCATCGTCACTCAATGCCTAGGTTTACCTCCACTGTACTCACATCCTACCATACCCTTGTCTGTACATTATGCCTTGAATCTAACGCACTAGACGACCAGTTCTTATAGCCTTTAGCCGTACCCTTATCCTCTCCTCCTCTGTTCCTCTGGTGATGTAGAGGTTAACCAAGGCCCTGCAGCCCCCAGCACCACTCCCGTTCCCCAGGCACTCATTTGTTGACTTCTGTAACCGTAAAAGCCTTGGTTTCATGCATGTTAACATTTGAAGCCTCCTCCCTAAGTTTGTTTTATTCACTGCTTTAGCACACTCCGTCAACCCAGATGTACTAGCCGTGTCTGAATCATGGCTTAGGAAGGCCACCAAAAATCCTGAAATTTCCATCCCTAACTATAACATCTTCCCGCAAGATAGAACTGCCAAAGGGGGCGGAGTTGCAATCTACTGTAGAGATAGCCTGCAGAGTTTTGTCATACTATCCAGGTCTGTGCCTAAACAATTCAAGCTTCTACTTTTAAAAATCCACCTTTCCAGAAACAAGTCTCTCACAGTTGATGCTTGTTATAGACCCCCTTTAGCCCCCAGCTGTGCCCTGGATACCATATGTGAATTTATTGCTCCGCATCTATCTTCAGAGTTCGTACTGTTAGGTGACCTAAACTGGGATATGCTTGACACCCCGGCCATCCTACAATCTAAGCTAGATGCCCTCAATCTTACACAAATTATTAAGGAACCTACCAGGTACAACCCTATATATGTAACCATGGGCACCCTCTTAGATATCATCCTGACCAACTTGCCCTCTAAATACACCTCTGTTTTCTTCAACCAGGATCTCAGCGATCACTGCCTCATTGCCTGCGTGTATGATGGGTCCGCGGTCAAACGACCACCCCTCGTCACTGTCAAACGCTCCCTAAAACACTTCAGCAAGCAGGCCTTTCTAATCGACCTGGCCTGGGTATCCTGGAAGGATATTGACCTCATCCCGTCAGTAGAGGATGCCTGGTTGCTCTTTAAAAGTGCTTTCCTCGCCATCTTAAATAAGCATGCCCCGTTCAAAAAATGTAGAACTAACAACAGATATAGCCCTTGGTTCACTCCAGACTTGACTGCCCTTGACCAGCACAAAAACATCCTGTGGCGTTCTGCATTAGCATTGAATAGCCCCCGCGATATGCAGGGGGAAGTCAGGAACCAATATATTCAGTCAGTTAGGAAAGCTAAGGCTAGCTTTTTCAAACAGAAATTTGCATCCTGTAGCACTAATTCCAAAAAGTTTTGGGACACTGTAAAGTCCATGGAGAATAAGAGCACCTCCTCCCAGCTGCCCACTGCACTGAAACACTTTCACCACCGATAAATCTACAATAATCAATCATTTCAATAAGCATTTTTCTACAGCTGGCCATGCTTTCCACCTGGCTACCCCTACCCCTGCCAACAGCTCAGCACCCCGTGCAGCAGTTTGCCCAAACCCCTCCCGTTTCTCCTTCACCCAAATCCAGACAGCTGATGTTCTGAAAGAGCTGCAAAATCTGGATCCCTACAAATCAGCCGGGCTAGACAATCTGGACCCTCTCTTTCTTAAATTATCCACCAAAATTGTTGCAACCCCTATTACTAGCCTGTTCAATCTCTCTTTCGTATCGTCTGAGATCCCCAAAGATTGGAAAGCTGCCGCGGTCATCCCCCTCTTCGAAGGGGGAGACACTCTAGACCCAAACTGTTATAGACCTATAGCCATCCTGCCTTACCTTTCTAAAATCTTAGAAAGCCAAGTTAACAAACAGATCACCGACCATTTCGAATCCCACCGTACCTTCTCCACTATGCAATCTGGTTTCCGAGCTGGTCATGGGTGCACCTCAGCCACGCTCAAGGTCCTAAACGATATCATAACCGCCATCAATAAAAGACAGTACTGTGCAGCCATCTTCATCGACCTGGCCAAGGCTTTCGACTCTGTCAATCACCGCATTCTTATCGGCAGACTCAATAGCATTGGTTTCTCAAATGACTGCCTCGCCTGGTTCACCAACTACTTCTCAGATAGAGTTCAGTGTGTCAAATCGGAGGGCCTGTTGTCCGGGCCTCTGGCAGTCTCTATGGGGGTGCCACAGGGTTCAATTCTTGGGACGACTCTTTTCTCTGTATATATCAATGATGTCGCTCTTGCTGCTGGTGATTCTCTGATCCACCTATACGCAGACGACACCATTCTGTATACATCTGGCCCTTCTTTGGACACTGTGTTAACAAACCTCTAAACAAGATTCAATGCCATACAACACTCCTTCCGTGGCCTCCAACTGGTTTTAAATGCTAGTAAAACTAAATGCATGCTCTTCAACCGATTGTTGCCCGCACCCACCCGCCCGACTAGCATCACTACTCTGGACGGTTCTGACTTAGAATATGTGGACAACTACAAATACCTAGGTGTCTGGTTAGACTGTGAACTCTCCTTCCAGACTCACATTAAGCATCTCCAGTCCAAAATTAAATCTAGAATCGGCTTCCTATTTCGGAAACAAAGCCGCCCTTCCCTCATGCTGCCAAACATACCCTCGTAAACCTGACTATCCTACCGATCCTTGACTTCGGCGATGTCATTTACAAAATAGCCTCCAACACTCTACTCTGCAAACTGGATGTAGTCTATCACAGTGCCATCTGTTTTGTCACCAAAGCCCCCTATACTACCCACCCCTACGACCTGTTTGCTCTCGTTGGCTGGCCCTCACTACATATTCGTCGCTAAACCCACTGGCTCCAGGTCATCTATAAGTCTTTGCTAGGTAAATCCCTGCCTTATCTCAGCGCACTGGTCACCATAGCAACACTCACCTGTAGCACGCGCTCCAGCAGGTATATTTCACTGGTCATCCCCAAAGCCAACACTTCCTTTGGCCGCCTTTCCTTCCAGTTCTCTGCTGCCAGTGACTGGAATGCATTGCAAAAATCACTGAAGTTGGAGTCATATCTCCCTCTCTAACTTTAAGCATCAGCTGTCAGAGCAGCTTACCGATCACTGTACCTGTACACAGCCGATCTGTAAATAGCACACCCAACTACCTCATCCCCATATTGTTATTTATCCTCTTGCTCTGTTGCACCCCAGTACCTCAACTTGCACATCATCATCTGCACATCTATCACTCCAGTGTTAATGCTAAATTGTAATTATTTCACCTCTATGGCCTATTTATTGCCTTACCTCCCTACTCTTCTACATTTGCACACACTGTACATAGAATTTTCTATTGTGTTATTGACTGTACGTTTGTTTGTAACTGTGTTGTTGTTTTTGTCGCACTGCTTTGCTTTATCTTGGCCAGGTCACAGTTATAAATGAGAACTTGTTCTCAACTGGCCTACCTGTTTAAATAAAGGTGAAATAAATAAATAAAATAAAAACTCCATATTAATAATGCCCATGATTTGTAATGAGATGTTCGATGAACATGTGTCCACATACTTTTGGTCATGTAGTGAATGTTATACAGACCTAATTTTTGCCTGCTTGAACGGCAATAGCTCAGATACACATGAAAACATGAAATGACCCAGGGAATAGGCAGAATATCGCTCAGAGATGCACAAAAACAATGGAACATTCAAAATGGGTGAACCTTTACTTTAAGTACTATGGAAGAAGTTAGTACAATGCTGCCACCTACTGCAGAAGAACACAAACAAATCAAATTTTATTGGTCACATACACATGTTTAGCAGATGTTATTGCGGGTGTAGCGAAATGCTTGTGTTTCTATCTCCAAGAGTGCAGTAATATCTAACAATTCATACACACAATACACACAAACCTAAAAGTAAAATAATGGAATTAAGGAATATAAAAATATTAGGATGAGTGGCATAAACTAAAATACAGTAGAATAGAAGACAGTATATACATATGAGATGAGTAAGGCAAAAATATGTAAACATTATTCAAGTGACTAGTGTTCCAATATTAAAGTGGCCAGTGATTTCAAGTCTATGTATATAGGGCAGCAGCCTCTAAGGTGCAGGGTTACGTAACTGAGTGGAAGCCACCTATTGAAGGCTATTTAACATGGCCTTGAGATAGAAGCTGTTTTTCAGTCTTCCGGTTCCAGCTTTGATGCACCTGTACTGACCTCGCCTTCTGGATGAAAGCGGGGTGACCAGGCAGTGGCTCGGGTGGTTGTTGTCCGTGATTATCTTTTTGGCCTTCCTGTGATATCGGGTGCTGTAGGTGTCCTGGGGGGCAGGTAGTTGGGCAGACCGCATCACCCTCTGGAGAGCGTGCAGTTGGCGTACCAGGCGGTGATACAGCCCGACAGGATGCTCTCAATTATGCATCTGTAAAAGTTTGTCAGGGTTTAAGGTGCCAAGCCAAATTTCTTGAGCCTCCTGATATTGAAGAGGCGCTCTTGTGCCTTCTTCACCACACTGTCTGTGTGGGTGGACCATTTCAGATCGTCAGTGATGTGTACGCAGAGAAACTTGAAGATTTCCACCTGCTCCACTGCGGTCCCATCGATGTGGATAGGGGCGTGCTCCCTCTGCTGTTTCCTGAAGTCCAAGATCAGCTCCTTTGTTTTGTCGACATTGAGTGAGAGGTTATTTTCCTGACACCACACTCCCAGGGCCCTCACCTCCTCCCTGTAGGCTGTCTCGTCATTGTTGGTAATCAGGTCTACTACTGTCATGAGTGAATAGGGAGTACAGGAAGGGGCTGAGCACGCACCCTTGTGGGGTCCCTGTGTTGAGGATCAGCGAAGTGGGGGTGTTGTTTCCTACCTTCCCCGCCTGGGGGAGGCCCTTCAAGAAGTCCAGGACCCAGTTGCACAGGGCAGGGTTCAGACCCAGGGCCCCGAGCTTATTGATGTGTTGTATGGTACTATGGTGTTGAATGCTGAGCTATAGTCAATGAACAGCATTTTTACATAGGTATTCCTCTTGTCCAGCTGGGATAGGGCAGTGTGCAGTGCGATGGTGATTGCATCGTCTGTGGATCTATTGGGGCGGTAAGCAAATTGAAGTGGGTCTAGGGTGTCAGGTAAGGTAGAGGTGATATGATCCTTAACTAGCCTCTCAAAGCATTTCATGATGACAGAAGTGAGTGCTAGGGGGCGTTAGTCATTTAGTTCAGTTACCTTTGTTTCTTGGGTACAGGAACAATGGTGGACATCTTGAAGCAAGTGGGGACAGCAGACTGGGATAGGGTGAGATTGAATATGTCCGTAAACACTTCAGCCAGCTGGTCAGTGCATGCTTTGAGTATGTGGCTAGGGATGCCATCTGGGCTGGCAGCCTTGCGACAGTTAACACGCTTAAATTTCTTACTCACATCGGCCACAGAGAAGGAGAGACCACAGTCCTTGGTAGCGGGCTGCGTCGGTGTCTCTGTGTTATCCTCAAAGCGGGCGAAGAAGGTGTTTATCTTGTCCGGAAGTCACTCTCATGTTGGCCCTTTCTGCCATATTTGAAGGTATTACGAAATAGATCAGTTGGTTGGTACACACACAGAAGTCCAAAAAAGATTTTGAACAAATACAGCCTTTCATGTAATCCAAGATAACTATTTAATACATAAAAAATGTAGGCAGTGACCTTATATATAGACAGGCTTTAATGTTATAAACATTTTCGGGAGTGAAGAGATCCAAACAGGCTTGGGCTCTTCTTTATTTTCTTTTTAACCCAAAGGCCTCCAGTTGTTCCTGGGCAAAGTGCCAGCCGCTGAGCGACCTGTTGCTGCTTCCTCCTGATATTAAATTCCTCTGGCATGTACTCTGCCCTGGCTGACGCCAGGCCGCCACCAGGTCTCAAGAGTAAATATTTCCAGCTGACACTGTTGCTGTGCTGCTCTGGTGAGGTAATTCATCGTTTTTTTGTTAGGATCGTACAGTTAAAATATAGTTTTCATCATACTCATTTGGAGGCACATCTGTGTTGTTAATTTGTTTTCCTCTTTCCAACAAATACTATATTAACTGTTACTTTGTCACATTACACTGGATTATCTTTTATTGGACTATTGATGAACAGGAGTGGATCTTGAACCAGCATTACAAAGTGTCATAAAGGTCAAGACCACTTGGCAGACAGAGGTTGTAATAAACTTAAAGTAGGCTATTCTGTCTCACTTTTTTGACCATGAGATTACCTTTTTAAAAATACATTATTTTTCATGTTACATACTGAAAGAATATATTGTGGCGTTTACGGGGTTCCCGATCTTATAACATTACTAGCTTAAATAACAAACGAATGGAGAGAGAATCATAGTTAATGCCAACAACAGCCGTTTTAATGTTACACTGCACAAGGTAATGGGGAGCTGCACAAAACAACCTAACTAGCCATACCGTAACTCACAGTCCAGCGGGAAGTATCTCCCCAGAGAGATAATCACGAGATAGCCAAATGGGGCTCTCCCCACTAGTTATATCCACACTAATTCGGGGATATTAACCACTCAAAGTTGGCCTTAGTAGGAGTGACCTACTCAGGCCCGTGGTCTGCCCACCCTACCCCAGAAGGGTCACTACAATATTTATTCACCATAACGTTTATGAACGCAGATTGGTTCTTGGTTTGGTTTTGCTAATTTATAATGCTACTGCTGCAGTGATAGGTTGACTATACTCAACAAAATAACCTGATAAGGCTCACGTGGTTGGGAAATTTACTTGAGAACGAACTACTCAAAAAGCAGCTGATTGGATTACCAATTTTAAAGAATCCATTTGATATATCCAAACTGGTGGAGAGAGTGCTGGGTAAAGTGAAGGCTGTGAGGATCACGAGAGGCGGGTTTGTTTAGATTTTTTGTTCTGAGGATCAGAAGGAGCGTGTTGCCTCTCACCCGATTTGAGAAGTTTGATATGTCATGTGTGCCTCTTCGGAACAGGGCATTCCTCAAGGGGGTAATATCTTGCAGTCATGAAAAATATTCCTGGAGTGAATGATGCTCGTTGGATGAATTGTGTGGTGAATGAAGAAAAAGTGTAGACTATCTGTTCTTGTGTTTTTTAATATGGAGTCTCTCCCTACTCAAGTGCATTTGGGATATATAAACTACCAAGCCAGAACATGTGTTCCAAGACCATCATTGTAAAGCTTTTGGACATGTTTCAAGTGTTTGCAGAATGGAGAAGCCGAGATGTTCAAGTTGTGGAAAAGATCATATCATGTGTTTTAAAAGTGATGAAAATGTGACATGTTGCAATTGTGGTGAGAACCATGAAGCTATGTCTTTGGAATGCCCAACAAGGGTGAAAGAGAATGAGGTGTCCAAAGTCAGGGCTGTTCAGAGCATTTCATATGCAGCGCCTGTTAAAAGGGTTGAGGGTTCAAATGGTTCTCCTGAAGAGTCCATGGTGGTGGATAGGCCTTCACTGAAGGCTGCAGGGGTTGCCCTTCAACAGCGGGACCCAGATATGTTTAAGGTTAAGCAGGTGGACTTTGTGGTATTTATAGCTATGGTGATTAATGGCACTGCCAAGGTGGAGAGAAAGTCCAGGAAAATAGATATTGTGGATGCGGCGGAACGGTTCCTGGCTTTGAAAGACTTCTGGCTTTGAAAGACTTCTCGGCATAGGAGTTGCATGGAGTACTGTCACAAGCCGTACCACCCTCTCAAGTCATAGAGCCTGAGAAGGAAGATATGGAGATTTGAAGGAAGGAAGAAGTAGGAGTTTTTGTTTTGTCAATGTGTTTTATTTTGGGTTGATTAAGTTAGTTTTCCCTATCACATATGGGTTTTATTTTACCTTGGTTTTTTCAACCCAGTACACCTTTTTGGTTTGTAGTGTGCCATAAAATGCACAGAAGTTTGTTGCGACACCCAGGCTGCCGTCCAAACTCATGGTTGTCAGCGCTAAACCCTCAGCCCTTGAATAACGTTTTACATCGTCACGTCCGATTTGTCCCTCGCCCAAGCAATTATTAAAAAATTAAGCTTTATTTAACTAGGCATTAAGAACAAATTCGTATTTACAACGACAGCCTACCCCGGCCAACGCTGGGCCAATTGTGCGCCGCCCTATGGGACTCCCAATCACAGCCGGATGTGATGCAGCCTGGATTCAAACCAGAGACTGCAGCGACGCCTCTTGCACTGAGATGCAGTGCCGTAGATCACTGCACCACTAGGGAGCCCTTAAAGTAAGGGAGAGTGATGATCAGATGCAAAGTCCTTGGTGGAAATCTTGGAAGTTGAGGTTAAAAACAACCAACTTAAAGCTATGAATATACCTAGCAAGCTAACGTAGCTAGCTAGCACTCGTGTCAGGCAGCTAGCTACAGTTACCCATAGCTGGCTAGCTAGTTTTTTAGTTTGGTAATTTATTCCAATGCATTTTAGTATTCCTAAAAGCTAGCTACGTTGATTAAATGTTTTTTATTTTATTTTTTATTAACAACAAATCAATACAGAAAGTACATAAGGGAACACAAGTATATATAGATTATATATAATGGACTACGTTGATTAAATGTGACACTTCGCGGCCACCGGAGTATGGCGCTTAACTACAGTTTGCATTGAATTGTGGGTCATATCAAACACAAGTGGTCTAAATTCGTCACTCGTTCCCTTGAGCTAAATCGAGGACCGAGGGGGCAAAGTTAGTGAATTGGACCTTTACTTAAGATGGAAATCAAACTGCATCCGGTTTCAACGGGGATTCCCCTAAATGAAAGGGTAGTAGAAATAACTTGTTTGGACTGCAGCACCTGACTTTTATTTTGAAAATTCAGGGGATAGCGAAAGTCGTGGCACAGGATGTTGTCATTTTTTGGTCTGGTTTCTTCCTATTCAGTTCTAGCTAGCTAATGTGTTAATAAAATTAGCTAGACTGTTAACTTCACTAGATATAAATACATTGGTAACATGGATCGGCCAGAAGTAACGTTTTCTTTAGCCTACATAGTATTAGCGTTTTGCTTTGTATTCACGCCAAATGAATTTCGATCAGCTGGTTTCACCGTGCAAAATCTGTTTTCAGGATGGCTTGGAAGTGAAGATATTGGTTTCATTCAATATCATGTGAGGAGAACGAGCGTCACTTTACTAGTTCATTCAACTTTGCCACTTGGTAAGTCACTTAGCTAGCAGATAACTAGCGGCCAGGGGCCTAGTGAAAAATAGCTAATGACATGCAATACCCACATTGATCACTGTCCTGTCAAGTGATCATTCATACTAACTGATTGAATAGTTTTATTTTTTTACTATAGTATAGCTAGTCTCTTTTATCTGTGATAATTCTGCCTAGCTAGTAGCTAGCCACATCATTCAAACGTCAAGTCTATTGACATTTAGGCAAACTTTCTGTTCGTATCCAACAGGGTACTACATGGGAATGTGCATAGCTGCTCCAGAAAAGTATCTGGCCTATGTCCACTTAATAAGTGATGGCTGGAGGGCTTTCTTCACATTGTCACTGGCTCTTCAGCTCTTTAGCTGGGTGCTCGTCATCTACTGGTCTCGGCACAAATGGGGAAATCATCCAATATCACAGAACCTTAAAGCCCATGCATTGCCCCAGTCCGGCTGGGGGGCAGTTGCCTCCTCTGTCAACACAGAATTTCGCCGCATTGACAAGTTTGCAACGGGTGCTCCTGGTGCAAGGGTTCTCATCACTGACACCTGGATCATGAAGGTCACTACCTATTATGTACATATTGCACTGCAGCAAGACACTCACTTGACAGTCACAGACTCAAGGCAACACCAGCTCTCCCCTGACTCAGCCACTCCTGTTCAGATCCTGACACTCCGGGTCGCTAGCATCAACCCCAGCGTCAAGCCCTTTGACATAAGGTACAGTAGCTAACACGAGCTATAGGCTAAGCTTGCTGTTGTCTTGTCAGCTCATTTGAGAAGTAAACCGTAAATTTCAACCCCTTTCAAAACCTTAAATAGAACTACCATATTTCTTTCCCATCGTAACACCTGTTTAATGCAAAGATTGTTTTTCTGATGCATAATGCTGTTGTACTATGTATGTGAAATACTCAGTTCTGAATTATGTACCTGCGTAGGCTCAATTCAACAGAATATGCAGAACTGCGAGAGAAGCTGCATGCACCAATCAGGAACGCTGCCAATGTGGTCATTCACCAGACTATGAGTGACCTCTTCTTGGAAACATTCAAATCCCAGGTGGAAATGAACCAAGTCTACCAGCTGACAAGCGGACAGGTGCACCCATGTTATATTGTCTATGGGTGAACAATTTAATGTATTCAACATTAAAGGTAGACTCAGCGATATGATGCAGAAAGTAAATGACACAGCGTGAAGTGAACCTGTGCACATACTGTGTGTGGTAGCCTAGTGGTTAGAGCGTTGGGCCAATTCCCGAAAGGTTGCTAGATCATATCCCCGAGCTGACAAGGTAAACATCTGTTCTGCCCCTGAGCAAGGCAGTTAACCCACTGTTCCTTGGGCGGCGAAGACGTGGATGTCGATTAAGGCAGCCACCCGCACCTCTCTGATTCAGAGGGGTTGGGTTAAATGCGGAAGACACATTTCAGTTGAAGGCATTGTTGTACAACTGACTTGGTATCCCCCTTTGACTGTGTGAGAGCAAGGTGCTCACCTCAATATCCGGTGTTGCTCGTGACATAATTTTGCTGAGTCTACCTTTAAATGAATTCTCCCAACATGCTTGATAAATGGTAATGAAAAAATGTGTTCTGCTCAGTGTAGTAGAAACTAGAAATATCATGCCCAATATTTCTCTGCCTCTGTTCTTAGGAGCTGGAGTCCTGCATTGGTTGCATGCAGGTGCCCGCCAACACCAAACTGTTACGGCTATGCCAGGAGGAAGGTGAAGGAGAGTGCCAGCAGTGCTACTGTAGACCCATGTGGTGTCTCACCTGTATGGGCAAATGGTTTGCCAGCCGCCAGGACCAGCAGAAACCTGAGACCTGGTTGGGCAACAGAGTGCCTTGCCCCACCTGTAGGGCCAAGTTCTGCATCCTGGATGTCTGCATTGTCCCCTGATTACTCAATACTGTTTTCTTCTCAGTCAATTCTAAAGATATGCATAGGTATCTGCTGGTGGCTTGGTGCATCAGATTGCCCTTGTGATTACTTTTCTAATTGTGCCTTGTCTCTATTGCATCATTAGTGCCATTACTCTGCTATGGGAAACCTTGGCATATTGTAGTTTTGTTCCAACTTTGCTCTTCATGATTTTGATTTGATCAAATATTTTCCCCTGCACAATATGGCTACAACATGAACTTTGAAGCTGAGTAGATTGCTAAGTAGAGGTTAAATTTAGTCTCAGCAAAATGACGTTGCCATGAGCATCACCAAAGATATTGCGATGAGCGAGATGCAAGACTCGACAGTATCTGTGCATGTGTTCGTGTCACACTGTTAGAGTGGTAGGTACGGACCAAAACAGCTGTGAAGTTTAGCCTCGCGAGTCAATGCTCGTAGTTGTTGTGGAAATCAACCCACTATGCTGTGTACTTTGTGCACCTACGTCATATCGCTGAGTCACTTATGCCTAAATGTTTGTCTGCCCCTTGAGCTATTACCTTGTGTGGTTTTCAAAATCTTCCAGTTGATCGTTCTGATGACTCAAATGGGGCAAAATGTAGTAGGATCTGGACAGTACGGCACAACATATCTTTACTCTGTTTTACTGTCTCTTTTTCAAGGGTGCTGTAATGGAAACATTTTGTTTACCTTTGTGTTATCAGTCTTTCATCTGTCTGTTATGCAATTACGGAATTTTGTCAATTAGGGCTATGAAAATATATTAAATTAAGTAGTCAGTTGATGAAATGGGGAAATCTGATGTGGTACATGGTATATAAAATTGCCATATACCTAATTTCACAATTATGTTACCTTTATTAAAATAATACTACCCTCTATTTGTTTTGTTTGTTGCTGAATGTCCACTGCGTGATACCACATTTCAATGAGGATTTGTCAACAGACAATTAACTAACCTGACCTGGGAACAAAAAGGTTTAACTATTGTTGTGTGAGAATTGCCACAAAACATGTTTTTAACAATACCAAGAATGGATGAGGAAATTACTTAACTACACTGATCAGTAGGCCTAGTGATCCACCATGACGGTCTTGGGCGCCTCTTTGTGGCTATCAACAGTAATGGCGCATTCAATGGGAACTTGGGGACAAATCATGACGTCAGTGATATTCAAGTCAGAAAGTCGGAGTACTAGAAAGATGCCGGAGTTTCCGACTTGGATGAACATTCAAAATGATTTTCTCAGTTGGTGCTCGTTTTTTTCGAGAGTTTCTAGTTGTCTTGAACGCACTGAAGTTGGAAGTCACAGATTTCCGAGATCCCAGTTGTTTTGAACGCAGCACCATTAGGTTTTTATCAACGAAATGTATAAGCAGAACATGTGTTAGCGCCGCGTTTAAAATAATTTTGAACTCGGAAATGTCCGACTTCAGTGCGTTCAAGACAACTGGGAGCTCGATTTAAAAAAAAAAAAAAAACAAGCTCAGACTGCGAAAATTATTTTTAACCATAGAGAATGATAGAGCCCTCTAGCGGACGAAATGCTGTCATCAGCATGGGCAGCGCCATTGGGGCTTCCACCATTTTAATGTAGTCAACAGGGCGAGACGTCCAACTTCATTGACTGATCTCTCCTGGTGACCCTGCTGGAGTCATGTCCAATCGGGTCATCAGGAAGGATCAGTTTGAATTGTACAGCAGGGCTCCTGCTGGAGACAATCGTACAGAATACATGTTACTACTCATTGGCGCTGCCCATGCTGTCACAGATGCAAAGATGATTCTGCATTCACGTGGTAGTCGGATCTAGAACACTGAAGTATCTAATTCCCAATTAAGTGGGAGTTTCATGTCGAAAACTCTGGCATTTCTGTAGATCCCTAACTTTCTGACCAGAATGTCACTGATATGATTTGACCCCATTTTTTCAGGGGTCCCAGTTGTCCTGAATGCACCAATAGACAGTTGGGCCAATGCGGTTTCTGCATTATGATGTATTAAGGACACTTCAACATTCTAGCCATGTTATGCCGCGACATTTCCGACTTACTGATTTGTTGAACGCAGCACGTGTATAACTACTACCAGTTAAAAAGTTGGAAATTTCGGAGTTTCCTAGTATAGCACATTGACGTGGCGTTAGCTGCACATTAACAGTACATGGGGAATATACAAAAAAATGCTATAAAACTGAATGTCTAGAATGAGCATTATGACGCATTTACATGACACTACAACATTCTATGGCAGCCATGTTAGCTCTCCATTACCATTACATGGGGAATATTTAGACAATGCTATGTAACAGAATGTATAAATTAGAACAATATTAAAATGTATAAAAGTTTGCCTAGCTCCCTAAATATATGGCTCTATTTATAACTAAACCACTCACTGTTCTGTGTCCTAGCTTTGTTCTATCTGTGGTTTCGTAAACAAGCGCGTCAAATCCCTCCCCTTCTGTCACGTGACAACAACGGGCATGTTCGTTTGTACATGGCACGGTGCCCCGGAACGGCAGAGCTTGCGAAATTAGACAATTCCATTGGGTCTTTAAGCGATATCTCTACACTCATTGGGCACCGGGCCATGCGAAATGACTTCTCCAATTGTTGACTGACGTCAGTGAAGCGCCATTCCTTAGCTTTGGCGCGTTTACGTCAAAATCAAAAGATCTCTGCTTAAGGGAAGTAGCTACAAGCCCTTCGTTCCTCTGTAAGTTTAGAAAAAAATGTCTTTTCGCCACAAATCCAGACGCACCGATGCTGAATATAACGGAGATGAAAATAGGTGAGTTGTCATGAGTTTGTAAGTGTAATTTAGAAACAAAAATATATTTAAAAATCTATTTTGCTAGTTCGCTTTCTCGCGCCAGTCTTCTCCCGCGAAATCAGGAATTGTTGCTGAACTGGTTAGCTAGCTGGCTAACTGTTTCTAGATACACTTTTCCAGCTAATGTGTGTTTCCTATCATGTTATTAGTATATGAGCATTTATTGCATTGCTGGCTTATGCATGCTTGACTAGTTTTGCTACGTACAGTAATGTAGTGTTTGCTAGACATCTAACCTTTTATTTTGATCAGGTGTTAGCTAGCTAAGTTTACTGCTGGATAGCTAATCAGCTAACTTTAGCTTGCTAACTTGCCTTAACTAGTTACTGTAGCTAAATAGAAAGTGCAAATCATTTGTTTATCCAACTAACGTTAGCTAGCCAGCCAACTGTATAACAACTAATTTCCCTCAAAATGTAGCTAACTAATGTAACTGGTTTGAATGCAACAGCTAACTAGCTACTAACGTTAGCTTGCTTGCTAGCTATATTAACGTTGGTTGACTAGCATAACATTTCGCGCTCATGGGTCGTATGGCGCCGAAGCAGCTATTGTACGGTGTTTGAAATATCTCATAAATAGTCAACTAGTGTACCTACTAGTGTCTGTAGTGATTGACAAGAATCAACTAAAACAAAGGGAACAATGAATTTGTAGTACTGTTTTAATGTTAAGTTCTTCGGGAAAATGATGTTCTTGACAATGGCATGATCTTTCAGTCTTGTTGATCCAAATATCATTGTTTCTAGGAATAGGGGCCCTTCAAGGTGGTCCAACTGCCGGAAACGGGGAGCTGATGGCAGTATGAGATCAAATGAGGACTTGGACTCGACGGGTACCAGTGATCTGAAGATTAACGCTAACCACAGACCTGTTAGGTAATATTCAGACTGCTCACTTGGGAGTTATCAAACCAATATTTTAGGTTGATTTTCTGTTGAGCCCTTGTGTCCCAAATGGCACACAATTCCCTACATTAAAATAGGTGGTGTTGTTTAATGTCTTTTTCACACCATCAGCCATTTCCAATTTAAGGTGTTTTGAGACATCTTCTGGAGAGGAGGCTCATAATAACAGGGTAGCCAAGTGGTTCGAGCGTTGGACTAGTAACCGAAAGGTTGCAAGTTCAAATCTCCGAGCTGACAAGGTTCAAATCTGTCGTTCTGCCCCTGAACAGGCACTGTTCCTAGGCCGTCATTGAAAATAAGAATTTGTTCTTAACTGACTTGCCTAGTTAACTAAAGATAAAATATAGAAATAACTGTACATTTCATTCCTCTTTCAGTTTTACCACTCCTGAAAGTGAAGGTCCAGTTCCTAGATGCGCGGATTGGGGGAGTGAAGTGGAGACTGACGAAAGGCGCTCAAGTGTCCGCCGTGATATGCAACGGTCAGCAGTCACTGCGTAGTTTCCCCTTTTAGTTAAATGTGCTTGTAAAAGCTTTCAATTGCTTATGGTATTGTTTCTTTTAGTTACAGGCGGAGGATACTAACATCAGATTTTGGTCCAAGGGAACGAAAGAACTCTTCTGGAAGGTATATTTGAAAATGTATGTCTCATACTGTGTTTTGCATGAGAGCCTGGTACCAGATTTTTGTGCTCTTGCCAACTCCATTGCTCGCTCATTGTCAAGCCAAACAAACAATGTGCGTGACAAGGGGTTGGCATGATAGCACAAACAGACTGGCACTCAGACTACATCCATTCATTGCATTAATTTGTTTCCTGTCTCTTCAGCTCAGAGTCCAGAGATTCTCCTGTCCCTGGTGAGGTCATGGAGGAGGATGAGGAAGTCCTGATGAGGAGGCAGAAACAGATCACCTACGGGAAGAACACACTCGCCTACGACAGATACATCAAGGAAGTACCCAAGTGAGTAAAATGGTGTTGGTTTTCATTCAGCTACCACCCTAATAGATCAAAGTTAATATTAACCCGTTTGTTTTCCATTGTTTTGCCAGGCACTTGAGGCAGCCGGGAGTTCATCCTAAGACTCCCAACAAGTTTAAGAAGTACAGCCGGCGCTCATGGGACCAGCAGATTAAGCTGTGGAAGGTGAAGATTCACGCGTGGGATCCCCCAGCCCTGGAAGGCAGTGAGCTGCAGGCCATGTAAGCCCCTCAAATATCCGGGCATTTAAAACGACCAAGCAATTTTTTTTATTTATAAATATAATGTTTTTATGCCATTGAACTTTATACTCCCTTTGATATAGTCCTTCAATTGTAAGCACAAGTTGTTCTCCTTAAATTGGATTTGGGAAATATGTTAAAGCCATCCTGTCGAAAAAAATGTATCTAGCTAGTCTCAGGGTATATCCTTCATGAGAGAACACCCTTGTGCCAGATGGCTTACTCAAAACAAGTTTGTAATACAGTTGTTCTTTGTTTCATGTATCATTTAGAGAGGAGGTTGACTTGGACGATGTCATGGATATTGAGCTGGACTTCCCTGAGCTGGATTCAGACTCGAGCGCACAGCCTCTTAAAGTCAGCAAGGCCTCTTCATCTCAACCAGTATGTTCTTTTAACCAGTCTTGGCATGTTTGAAGACAACTATTGGTCCATGTTCAAAAGCAATTTTGTGAAGCACTTTTGGACTCTTACCAAACACAATTGGAGTGACTTTGTGCCGCATTTTGTCAGTATAAAACTAATCTTGATTTTTCTTGGTGTTCTAGGACTCTTGCCATGGAACTCCCAGCAAGATGATGAAAATAGATGCATCAGTTGATCTTGACATGGCCTAACTGTTGTGCATTGAAAGACAATCCATGGCTATTACCCTAGCAGGAAAAAAAATATTGAATGCTTAATTAAAATTCCAGGATAAATTCATGATAGATTTAATTCAAGTCAGTGACCTGAATTGTATATAGTTACAATTTTCTTACGTTGTGCTGTGGATGCTTGCATTTTATAATTGTTAATGCCTTTATATGTTAAGAAAATACATTTATTGTGAGTAGTTGGGAGTGGAAATTTGACTGCGTTTAGACAGGCAGTCCAAATCAGATCTTTTTTATCAGATCAGCTCTGAAAAAGATCTGTGGTTGGTAAAATGACCAATTAGGAAAAAATATCAGAAATGGGCTGCCTGTGTAAACTGTTTTGAAATACAATGTTGTACTGTATTTTGAAGGGTTATGTTGACATTGGGATTTTTATAGGCAGTTTTTAAATAAATAAATGAGAAGTTATGCGTCAAGGTTATTATAGTCTATGATCAGTTTTCTGCATATGCATTTTCAGCGTTCTGGCTGTAGCTGCGAAGTGTATAATATGTTCTTAGCTAGTTATTCATAGTACATTAATGCTTATTACTTAATAAGAGAACATTTCGTTTATACTCGGTAGCTGTGATAAATTGTGTAGGTCGGAAGCATGGAGGAGCACCATAGCTCCGCCCTGTATTAACCATAACAACAAGGGACGCTCTCTTTTCATTGGCTGTTTGTATCTCATGATAGTTAGCTAGCTTTGAGCTAGCAATGCTATTCGTGGACCAAGCCCGCTACTTTCGTGAGCACTAGGATTAAAACTCAAAATAGGATTGGCTAAATTACTAACAGTTGACTGCTGTAATCCTCACAGAAAGTGTTGATGTGAAACACGGAAGTATTCAAGTACAAATGTGATGTTTGTTTTATTACCTTTAACGGTAGCTAGCAACAATGGATGCTAATTTCTTCAATTTGGCCATCGCTTGTTAACTAGAAAATATTCGCTAGCTTGCTAGCGCGAGTCGTGGAAAACAACTTGGAGTAAAAAGCAATGTTGACAAATTAACTTGCCAACGCTAGGTGTCAAGAAGAGGAAACATAGACTTACGAGCCAGCTAAATGGGGTTCTCTTACTGGGCCTTTACGTCGGATACTGATTTCACAGGTATTGTGTTATTGCCGTTTTATTATGGCAGTAAATAGCCTATACTTTTCAGATGGCCAACGCGTCAGCTACCATGTTAGGGTGTGTGTCACTGTGATAGAGTTGCTATAAATCTCACTAGAATTTGGCAATGACAAGCAAGTGTGAAATCGTTTTCAAATAGACACTTGTACTAGTTATGTGAACGTTGGCTATTGTTGCCTTGCTATACGATAGTCCACTATCAGAGACCGCACAGATGGAGTATTTGGTGGCGACAGCTTGTCAAGGAATACTATCAGAAAACATCAGCAGGCGAACATGACCTCATTCCTAAAGTTTAAGAGCTAGACGTGACCTGAAGACGAAATGTAAAGAGGGTGATCATGTTACCTTGACTAACGTTAAAACTCAGTGCTGTTTCCTGGAAATGTGTTCTATTTATTCTGACTATGAGGGCATTTAATTAATAACTTTGTTTCCAACAGCAATGTGAGCCATTTTGGGGAAGACCCCTGAATGCTGCGTCCTGTTTGATATGGCTCAGATTTTATGCACCCACCAGGAAACCCAGAATGGGACCGCTTTGGAAATAGAGGGGCAGGGAGGTTTGGACAAGGCAAGAGGTAACCTTCTCTGTTTCCTAAAGTCTACACTGACATTGTGAATACGTAGTTTATTGTTACTTCGTGTTCTGTTTCAGAAGAGGAACACTGTTGCGTGGTTTGATACCACTCTTTGTCTCCATCCAGATAAAACAGAGACATCCCTTGTGAATGAGAACCCAGAACCCTTTTCTTCTGAAGATGAACAGGTAAGTGACTAACATTCTCAATTAAATATTTTGTGGTAGGCTTAAGTCAATGTAAAAAACATTAAGTTATGGTTTTATTATTGACCATTCTCTCTTATTTCAGAAGAGACTAATTGCTTTGTCAGATGATGACTTTCTTTCAAAGGACAAGCTTGATGGTATGGGCAACGTCTTCTTTGTTACTGTTTTGATAGTTGACACCTGAGCTTTGATAGTTTCAACACCTGAGCTATGTAAATAGAAACAAAT
Source organism: Salvelinus fontinalis (assembly GCF_029448725.1). Classification (NCBI taxonomy): domain Eukaryota; kingdom Metazoa; phylum Chordata; class Actinopteri; order Salmoniformes; family Salmonidae; genus Salvelinus; species Salvelinus fontinalis. Next base: position 20,069,883 of record NC_074693.1, read on the forward strand.
TGATAAGAGGACCATGCTGTTTGTGTGGCATTACAGTAGCACTATACTCCTGTCATCTTCAGCTTCTTGGTCCCCGAGTTGCCCCTTCACCAAGTCTCTGCAGAAGGCGGAGGCCCTGCTGAGGACTCGCTTCAACCCCAGCCTGAGGTGGCTACTGAGGCAGAAAAGTGATGATATGTGGGAATTTGAGAACCGGGATAGCTTTGTAGCGTGCCAGAACCTCACTTCTCAGTCGTCTAGCAGGCTGCAGCGGCTAGACCAGGGCATGCTGGGTCTCAGTCCACAGTGCCAAGTGTTGCGGGGGCCACGGACAGGCCAGCTGCAGAGTTGCGTCAGGGGCCTCGCTACAGAGGGAAGTTTCTACCACCACCCTCCAGCCGCTACCCTCAGCCAGCACTATGGGCAGCTGCAGTACCTACTGGAACAGCGGGCTCAGCTCCTTTTCCTCCATGAGTATGCCCGGCGCACCAGAGTCACCGCTGTGTATGTTGACAAACTGACTAGCCTGCTGGAGCGGGAGCTAGGTTTGTTGATGGACAGGAGTCGAGTCCTGGAGCGACCAAACTCTGCCTGGAGCTTTGGGATGGGAGGCCTGTGCCAGGAACTACGTATCCACGTGAGCCATTGGGATGCTCTATGTGCCAAAGCCCAGTCTGACGTCTGGCTGAGAACTGTTCTGTTCCAGAGGACAGAGACCCTTGCTGTCATGCGGCGGACACTGAGAGTGCTGGGACTTCAGGCCCTGGTTCTGATGGAACGTTGTATCTATACAGCCCTCTCCGCTCTGGCCTCAGCTCAGCTGGCCAGGGTGCCTAGAGATGCCTTAGAGGACCTGCTGGCTGGGGCAGAGGTCTTTAACCAGGTACTGGAGGAGCAGAGATTCCAGCATAGAGGCTCGCGGTGGAGAACTCAGACCCTGCAGCTGTCTGACTGGCCTGGGCTGTCTAGTAGGCAGCCCACCCGGAGGGGTAGCCTTCCTGCACCGTTCCCAGTGGTTGAACTGATGAGGATATTGGCAGAGCACAGGGGGCAGATCGCGGCAGAGCAGCTGTACCAATGGGCTTCCCAACAGAGCTTCCTCCACTCCCAGGTCTTGCACACTGGAGCCCCAGCCCCTACGTGGGAGAAATTAAAACTGTTATTCCCGCTGCTTTCCGCTCTACACCCCTCAGAGCCCAGTCCTGATGGGCTCACACTGGAGAACCTCCCTGGGCCCTCTTCAGATGAATCCAGGTTGGGAAAGCCCTGTCCCTGCTCCTCTGATCTCCCCTTTACAGCCTTCATCCGTCAGGACCGAAAGTCTCTCGAAATTCTCTTCCAGGCCCTGGTGTCCTCCACAGACCTGCTGGCTCCACACATCCCCAACAGACCCAGGCCGGAGTGGACCAACACCCCAGAACATTCTCCCAGGTGCTGTGAGGGAGAGTCCTCACCCACAGATGAGGCCAGGCAGGAGATAAAGAGACCCAAGTCAGTCCAGTCTGGGGCCTGTGTGGAGCTCTTTGGTCATTACAGGACAATGCTGTGGAGGGAGTTTGGCAAAGCAGTCATCCAGCGCTTCCACCAGCCACCAAAGAGAGACCCTTTGGGCAGTGTTAACCAGTGGAACGACCAGATGGTTTTCCAGCTTGTGATGTGGCTCAACCATGGCTGTAGAGGAGGTAACAAATGCTGCCTGTTTTTAATCAGTTGATGTGTGACTGTGACACACTTTCAATAAATAATAGTTGAATGCCTTGCAGAGCTCATCCCTGAGGAGTGTAGAGGAGTGGTTGATGACTTCAGCTTACAGCTCCTGTCCAACACTGCTTTTAGGCACTGGGACGAGGGTCAGTTTCTGTGTTTAAAACATCCTTAATACAGTGTAATTTGACATCCATCTGCATCATGTAGTTACAGTAATATAACAACACAATGTTTTTGGTTTCTGTTAAGCTATTGCCTCTCATCTTTGTGCGTGTGTTTCTTCCTCTCTTGCAGTGATGTGTGCATCACTGGGCTCAGGACTGAAAGATAAATGTCTTCCAGGAGTTGAGCGTGAGAACTGCATGGTGATGACATGTACCATGGAAAGACTCCTGCAGCTGTCCCCTCCACTCCTCACAGTGCTGCAGTGTCTTCAAACTTCAGCCCACCTGGTCCAAGGTAACCCCTATATCAGCCCACCTGGTCCAAGGTAACCCCCATATCCATATGATTTAAACTGCTTATTAATCTGGAAATCACCTCCAAATATCCCTAGATCATTCTTCTTCTCTACCTCTTAAACATTCTACCAGGCCACATGGTAGTCATCTTGCTTTTCATCCTTCATCAGGTGACAGTAATGCTCGGACTATGAGGTCCCTTCACATAGGAACGCTGAGCAGAGCGGTGGCATCCGTCCGATCCTCTACCTTCTGGGTCATGAGAAAGGCCTACCAGTTCCTTTCCTCCTGGTCCCTCAACAAGTTCCTGCTCGTCACCCTAGGAGACCTCAAGGTGAGGATTCAATCTGATATGCTTCCCAAATGGCTTCCTATATAGTGCACTACTTTGAACTAGAGCTCTGGTCTAAAGCAGTGCACTATATAGGGAATATGGTGACGTTTGGGACACATCTTCTATTTCCCTATTGAATGTATGTTGGCCTTGCTTCAGGTGGTCTCCATCTTTCTTCTTGTCTTTAGTGAGAAATCCTATCTTGACATTGAGGGATGCACCTACATAAGTGTGTTCTGTGCTTTAAGGTGCTGAGAGCATCAGTGGTGAGGCTACTGCAGCATGTGGAGGCTCTGAGTGTGAATGAAAATCATCATCTCAAGCTTCTGGCTGCACAGCTTACTCAGGGTGTCACAGATCTACAGGTGAGGGACAATATAATGGTTGATCTGTCAATTTCTAGACCAATGTTCCACCTGTCATCTCTTATAACCGATTTGAGTTTTTTACTCAAATAAACTCAGTTAGTTCTATTATGTCTGCATTGTTGAAGGTATTCTCTGAACTGGTGCTCAGAATCTTCTCCATGGACTGTAAGAGGATGTCTGAGGAGATCTTTTTGCAGACCATGCCCTCAGCAAAGCACTGGAGAGTGAACTATAAAACAGGTAAATTACAGACTGTTAGAACTGAAATATCCTATATTCTAAACATAAGAAACATGTCCACTATTTGAGTTTTTTTCTCTTGTACTTTGTGTATGGAGCCAATGTAATTGATGCTTGTTTTTTCCTTCATCTTATTGTATCTGTAGAGTTCCCCAGCAGCCCTAGTGATTACGCTGCTACTGCAGCTCAGAGTGTAATAGGACAGGTACTGGAGGGGGTGCAGGCCCTGCCTGAGGAGGCTCGGATCCCCGCCCTGACAGAGGCCATGACAGCCTTTATGGAGGCCTGGATGGAGCACATCCTCAAGCAGAAGATCAAGTTCAGGTATGTGTACAGTATTCCCTGATTTTAGATTAGCAAATACAACTGTGCTGAATACCATAGAAATACAATTACTAGAATGGGCATAGAATCTCTGACTTGGGAGCGCATACTAGTGATTCTATTTCTGTGATTATACTGATTATCATTACTGTTATCTCCTAACATGGCACTAGTAAGGGGAGTGATAGACTAACCCACTCACCAACCGTTCTGTTCCTCTCTCTCTCTCTCTCTCTCTCTCTCTCTCTCTCTCTCTCTCTCTGTAGTATCCAGGGGGCTCTACAGCTGAAGCAAGACTTTGACCTGATCCGGAACCTGATACGCTCGGAGGAATACAGCCTGTCAGAGGAGATCCACCAGAGGCTGCTCTCCCTCCGGGTCTTCCACCAGGTGGACAACGCCATCGTGTGCCTGCTGCAGCAGCCCATGGCCAAGCCCTACATGCCTTCACGGGGCTGGGAGCCCTTCAGACGCTGCTGTAAGTGTCCACCGGGGGGGGTGCCTTCATCATTGATAACATGATTTTTAGTTGAATCCCACTAAAGTGGAATTATAAAAGTAATCCACACAGGCAAGTCAGACGTACCGCAACACTTTATAGCAATGTATTTGGCCTGTTTCTCCTGTTGACAATCTTGTGATTTCTACCCGTCAGGTCCAAGTAGTGCCAATATGGTGGACCAATCGTCTAGCAGTCTGAATAACTTTGAGAGCATGGACCTCCAGTCTGCATGTCAACAGGCCCTGGCCCAGGCAGAGGGCTCTATGAGCCCTGAGCTGCTGGCCTCCACCCCACAGGAGTCCTACCTGGCCGTGGCACAGCAAGAGTGGCTGGACCTGCGCATACACAATGGAAACCGCAGGAAGCTCCCTGGGCTGCAGTGCCTGACAAGGTCAGAGCCCTAACCCTCAGGTATTCTATCTAGAAACTCATTCCTCCTCCAGACCAGACACTGGAAATGAACAGCCTTTTGGCCTAAAGGCTGTCCTACAAGGCTGCGCATCTGGAAGACATTTTGCTCTTTGAAATAATAAATGTGTCAATGCGCTAGGGCCAGACAGCAAAATGATGGATGGTTAGAGTTTAGTTTACTAGGTTAGGAAGTTACTAGGAACATTTGGATGTTACATTTCCTAGGACTTCATCTAAACAAATCAAAGTCATGTCAATAGATTAGTATTGATGAAGTTATTTATGTTATCATTAGCTACAAAAGGTACAAAGCAATAACGTTACTGAAAAGTTATTTTCTTTCTTTTCAAAACAACATTTCAAATATTGTGTGTATCCATGTCATGTGCATATACTTTAACATATTTTTCTAAATCCGTGCTAATGAAGTAATGGAAAGTAAAGATTTGTTTTTCATCTCTGGCTCCTGAGGCGTTTGTTTTGTCTACTTTTTAATCGCAGAAAAGGAAACATCAGGTCATAAAATAGATGATCATGGTTGATCTATAGATAGTAAAACCTCTCATAGTAAGATTACAGAAGTATCGACATAATACATTGATGATGATACATTACAATATAGCAACTTCAAGAAGTGCATTTGATGCAAAAAACATTTACAGTTGATGAGTTGAAGTAGTGAGAACCTGGACTACCTGGCACCCATGACTAGAATTACAATCAGGGCGACAAGGAGACCACAGGCTAAGATGGTGGCCAAGACTGCCCACACGAAGCTGGATTTGGATTGGTCACACAGGGAGCTCCTCATGGCCTGTCTGGCCCTGCGTGCCCGTGAGCGGTCCTGGGGTGGGTACCTGGCCATGTTAATGCATTCCATGCCCAAGGACTTGATCAGGCACGCCCGGTGGTGGCTGAGCTGGTCGAAGGTGTGTTTCCCGTGGTACCTGCCCATTCCACTTTGACCTGTAGGGGGTCAGAGTTCAGGGAGCAGCAAGTGAGGTCATTATAAGACAGGATATTAAACTAGGAAAATTCACCAATGTGCTGGCCAAAACGATTAAAATACTTGTTGGTTATCGGTCTTACCTACGCCGCCAAAAGGAAGGGAGTTGAGCACGTAGTGCATTATGACATCATTGACTACCACCCCGCCGCTGCTGGTCTCAGCAATCATTCGCTTTATCACCTCATTGGCAAAAAGAGAAACAAGAATAGTATAGTCTGCGTGATCCTCCACTCTCTCCTAATATGGAGTCCTATTGTTTCAACGGTAGTAGCTTACCTTCTTGTCAGAGGAAAAAACATACAGCGCTAAGGGCTTCTCTTTCCCATTGATGAAGCGAATTGCATCACCCACATCAGCAACAGTCACTATGGGCAACAGAGGTCCGAAGATCTCCTCCTGCATAAGTCTGGTGTGAGGAGACGCGTCCGTTACCACTGTGGGAGCTGGAGGAGCAGATGGGGGAGGTCATTGGTTTTTTTTTATTTTTTTATTTTTTTATCCCATTTTCTCCCCAATTCTCGTGGTATCCAATCGCTAGTAATTACTACCTTGTCTCATCGCTACAACTCCCGTACGGGCTCGGGAGAGACGAAGGTCGAAAGCCATGCGTCCTCCGAAGCCCAACCCAACCAGCCGTACTGCTTCTTAACACAGCACGCCTCCAACCCGGAAGCCAGCCGCACCAATGTGTCGGAGGAAACACCGTGTACCTGGCCCCCTTGGCTGGCGCGCACTGCGCCCGGCCCGCCACAGGAGCCGCTGGAGCGCGATGAGACAAGGATATCCCTACCGGCCAAACCCTCCCTACCCCGGACGACGCTATGCCAATTGTGCATCGCCCCACGGACCTCCCGGTCGCGGCCGGCTGCGACAGAGCCTGGGCGCGAACCCAGAGACTCTGGTGGCGCAGTTAGCACTGCGATGCAGTGCCCTAGACCACTGCGCCACCCGGGAGGCCCGGGGAGGTCATTGTTATTGACAGACACACAGGAAGGTCACAGGGACGGTACAGTCAGTTACATCGGCACATCACAGCACTGACAAAAGTTCATCCCAGAATTGATTCAATATGGATTTGTATACCAATTGCATAAATAAAGAAGCTTGGCAAGAGTCCAGCCAATCATCTCCCCCATAAGGCTCCTCCCTACCAATATAACACTGTGATGGGTCGCTCTCTCCACCTAGTGTCACACTGCACCCCTCCAGCAGACCCATCACTCGACTAAAGTGGCGCAGGTTGATGATGCGACCGTAGTCTGGGGAAGTTTTGGGGTCCGGGCCGTAGAACTCCTGGAATTAACAAAAGACAAGGATTAGATGCTCTCTAAAACGAGGATTAGATGCTGTCTAAAACGAGGATGCTGTATAAAACGAGGATTAAATGCTGTCTAAAACGAGGATTAGATGCTGTCTAAAATGAGGATGCTGTCTAAAACGAGGATTAGATGCTGTCTAAAATGAGGATGCTGTCTAAAACAAGGATTAAATGCTGTCTAAAACATGGATTAGATGCTGTCTAAAACGAGGATTAAATGCTGTCTAAAACATGGATTAGATGCTGTCTAAAACGAGGATTAAATGCTGTCTAAAACGAGGATTAGATGCTGTCTAAAACGAGGATTAGATGCTGTCTAAAACAAGGATTAGATGCTGTCTACAAATGAGGATTAGATGCTGTCTAAAACGAAGATGCTGTCTAAATCCATACGCACAGTGTGATAGACAGATATAGAACCCTGATATATTGTCCATGGTAATAGACTACTCTGCTGGGTGAAGACAGATCTGGAACAGACCTGTAGTGTATTCCGGATGCCCTCCACCACTTTGTTCTGAATGCTGGGCTCACACAGGATGTAGTCAGGGGCGATGCACGTCTGCCCAACGTTGAAAAACTTTCCCCATGTGATTCGGCTATAAAAACAAACACATGACGTATCAAGACATGTCTATATGAGCCATGTGACTATGGATAAAATGGGTTGCTGAGCAACGGTGCAAACTAGCAAATAGCTGTTACCGGCAGGCCACGATGAGGTCACAGTCCTTGTCGATGTAACAGGGGCTCTTGCCCCCCAGCTCCAGGGTGACAGGGGTCAGGTGTTTGGCCGCGGCCTCCATCACCACTTTCCCCACTGTGCTGTTCCCAGTGTAGAAGATGTGGTCGAAACGCTGCCTCAGTAACTCCTGGGTCTCTGGAACTCCACCTGTCACCACAGGATATAACTCCTGACATGGAAAATAACCCAACATTAAAGTGATAGTTTACCCCAAAACCACAAATTTAGATTTTTTTTTATTACTGATACAAGGTTAGCAAAATGTAAGACCTTGTCCAGATATTGAGGGAGCAGTGCTTTGAGGAGACTGGCTGAGTGCTCACTCAACTCAGAGGGTTTCACCACTGCTGCATTCCCTGTAGAGGAAGTATGAACAGTGTGAGAGGATTGCTGAGAGAAAGTTAGAAAACTAAATATGCATCCATTACAGGATCAATGAGTTGGCCAGGTAACTTGACTAAATATTGGTATATAACCTTTTATTTTTGAAGATAAGCTTGAAATGGACATGGTCTAGTTGACTCAACAACCAAAAACACATCTCTAAGTTTGAGCCATCAAATAAGTGGTTATATCTGGTTGTTTATCAACGTTAGGTGGCTAACTCATTGATCCTGCTTTGTAGTATACCCCTCTGCTCCCCTTGTAGTGGGAACATTTGAAGGAATTTAATTGAACTAGGGCCTGGGGTATATACCAGCTGCGATGGCCCCGATCAGGGGCTGCAGAGTGAGGGCCCAGGGGTAGTTCCATGCCCCAATGATGAGCACCACTCCCAGGGGTTCAGGCAGGATGTACACCTGGTCTGTTAAGGTCATGATGTTCTTCTCCACATGGCGAGGGGCAGCCCACTGAGACAGCTTCCCCACCGCCAGGCTGATCTCATTCTCCAGGCCAATCAGCTCAGAGAGGGCTGTGTCATACTGGCTCTGTAAAACGACAGGGCAGTGATGTCTGTCTGTATCGAGGCTATATGGATCGTTATTATTCACTTATCAACACACTCTGTGCCTAAACATGCTGGATTAGTCATTAAATGAAGTAGGTGGTTGGACTTTACTAATATGGTAAGGGGTATCTCCCTCTTTTCTCCCTCAAAGTTATGAAAACTCAGACATTCACTTTGTTACTTTTATGATTTGTGAATCATCTATTTAGGTCGTATAAATGCATTACGATTTACAAAGGCTTTATTACGTCTAAAAAGCTTGGTGTATATGTACAGTATATCAATAAAGTGAATACACCCCTCACATTTTTGTAAATATTTGAGTATATCTTTTCATGTGACAACACTGAAGAAATGACACTTTGCTACAATGTAAAGTAGTGAGTGTACAGCTTGTTGAACAGTGTAAATTTGCTGTCCTCTCAAAATAACTCAACACACAGCCATTCATGTCTAAACCGCTGGCAACAAAAGTGAGTACACCCCTAAGTGAAAATGTCCAAATTGGGCCCAATTAGCCATTTTCCCTCCCCGGTGTCATGTGACTCGTTAGTGTTACATGGTCTCAGGTGTGAATGGGGAGCAGGTGTGTTAAATTTGGTGTCATCGCTCTCACACTCCCTCATACTGACTGGTCACTGGAAGTTCAACATGGCACCTCATGGCAAAGAACTCTCTGAGGATCTAAGAAAAAGGATTGTTGCTCTACATAAAGATGGCCTGGGCTATAAGAAGATTGCCAAGACCCTGAAACTAAGCTGCAGCACGGTGGCCAAGACCATACAGCGGTTTAACTGGACAAGTTCCACTCAGAACAGGCCTCGCCATGGTTGACCAAAGAAGTTGAGTGTACGTGCTCAGCGTCATATCCAGAGGTTGTCTTTGGGAAATAGACGTATGAGTGCTGCCAGTGTAACGGATGTGAAATGGCTAGCTAGTTAGCGGGTACGCGCTAGTAGCATTTCAATCAGTTACGTCACTTGCTCTGAGACTTAAGTAGGGTTTCCCCTTGCTCTGCAAGGGCCGCGGCCTTTGTGGAGCGATGGGTAACGATGCTTCGTGGGCGACCGTTGTTGATGTGTGCAGAAGGTCCCTGGTTCGCACCCGTGTCGGGGCGAGGGGACGACGTAAAGTTATACTGTTACATTGGTGCCGTGACCCGGATCACTGGTTAGTACTCTGCGGAAAAGGAGGAGGTTGAAAGGGGGGTGAGTGTAACGGATGTGAAATGGCTAGCTAGTTAGCGGGTACGCGCTAGTAGCATTTCAATCAGTTACGTCACTTGCTCTGAGACTTAAGTAGGGTTGCCCCTTGCTCTGCAAGGGCCGCGGCCTTTGTGGAGCGATGGGTAACGATGCTTCGTGGGCGACCGTTGTTGATGTGTGCAGAAGGTCCCTGGTTCGCACCCGTGTCGGGGCGAGGGGACGACGTAAAGTTATACTGTTACACCAGCATTGCTGCAGATGTTGAAGGGGTGGGGGGTCAGCCTGTCAGTGCTCAGACCATACGCCGTACACTGCATCAAATTGGTCTGCATGGCTGTCGTCCCAGAAGGAAGCCTCTTCTAAAGATGATGCACAAGAAAGCCCGCAAACAGTTTGCTGAAGAGAAGCAGACTAAGGACATGGATTACTGGGACCATGTCCTGTGGTCTGATGAGACCAAGATAAACTTATTTGGTTCAGATGGTGTCAAGCGTGTGTGGCAGCAACCAGGTGAGGAGTACAAAGACAAGTGTGTCTTGCCTACAGTCAAGCATGGTGGTGGGAGTGTCATGGTCTGGGGCTGCGTGAGTGCTGCCGGCACTGGGGAGCTACAGTTTATTGAGGGAACCATGAATGCCAACATGTTATAGATGACATACTGAAGCAGAGCATGATCCCCTCCCTTCGGAGACTGGGCCACAGGGCAGTATTCCAACATGATAACGACCCCAAACACACCTCCAAGACGACCACTGCCTTGCTAAAGAAGCTGAGGGTAAAGGTGATGGACTGGCCAAGCATGTCTCCAGACCTAAACCCTATTGAGCATCTGTGGGGCATCCTCAAACGGAAGGTGGAGGAGTGCAAGGTCTCTAACATCCACCAGCTCTGTGATGTCGTCATGGAGGAGTGGAAGAGGACTCCAGTGGCAACCTGTGAAGCTCAGGTGAACTCCATGCCCAAGAGGGTTAAGGCAGTGCTGGAAAATGATGGTGGCCACACAAAATATTGACACTTTGGGCCCAATTTGGACATTTTCACTTAGGGGTGTACTCACCTTTGTTGCCAGCGGTTTAGACATTAATGGCTGTGTGTTGAGTTATTTTGAGGGGACAGCAAATTTACACTGTTCAACAAGCTGTACACTCACTACTTTACATTGTAGCAAAGTGTCATTTCTTCAGTGTTGTCACATGAAAAGATATACTCAAATATTTACAAAAATGTGAGGGGTGTACTCACTTTTGTGATATACTGTATATGCCCTTTGTTGATACATTTGAGTGTACAAAACATTAAGAATAGCTGCTCTTTCCATGACAAACTGATCAGGTGAATCCAGGTGAAAGCTATGATCCCTTATTGATGTCACTTGTTAAATTCACTTCAATCAGTGTATAGGAAATGGAGACAGGTTAAATAAGGATTTTTAAGCCTTGAGACAATTGAGACATGGGTTGTATATGTGTGCCATTCCGAGGGTGAATGTGCAAAACAAAATGATTAAGTGCCATTGAACTTATGGGAGTAGGTGCCAGGCGCACCGTTTTGGTCAAGAACTGCAACGCTGCTGTTTTTTTCACACTCAACAGTTTCCCGTGTGTATCAAGAATGGTCCACCACCCAAAGGACATTGAGTCAATTTGGCACAACTGTAGGAAGCATTGGAGTCAACATGGGCCAGCATCCCTGTGGAATGCTTTCGACACCTTGCAACTCAATGTTAGGAAGGTGTTTTTAATGTTTTCTACACTCAGTGTATGTCTATTTATCAACAAAAAATGATTCAATGACTTCCAAACTCTCACCCTGTTGAGGTCCTGCTGGAGCGCTATGGCAATCTCTCCTTGTCTTTCTGTGATCAGCCTCTGAAGGGACTTTAACTGTTGAACTCTGAACTTCAGGGGTTGGGACCTCCCTGTGAGATAAGCGTCCCTGGCAACGTCCACAGTCTGCTTCTCCATGTGTACGTCTATCACAAACAGACACCTGTAGCCTGCAACCATAATCACAATGAGACAGACGCTAAAATATGCACACCTACAGCAGTAGACCTAATCATTTTGGTTTGAAAATGTACTAAAATATGCTACATTTACTGTGATATGCCTGACCAACTAATAAAATCCAACTTTATTAAAAGTGCATTTCAACATCATAATAATGCTATTTTTCTGATAGGCAGAGGATTGAAAATTGAGCATAACATAGGGTAAAGTGCAATACTTACATGTGAATGAAAGCAGTAGCCTACACAAATCCTAATGTTGCCTGTTGTGTTGTCATCAACACCCATAAATATAGAGATGGTCTGTAAAAAAAGATTAAATCCCAAATCTATTCACTGTTCGATGAGTACTACAAGGGTTGCTGCATATCTATTGAGAGGAAGTTGTTATATAGGCTACCCAGGGTCATATAAAATCATGACCTAGTTCTAGTGAATATTAAATCTAATTAAATCTAATTTTATTAGTCACATGCGCCGAATACAACAGGTGTAGATCTTACAGTAAAATGTTTACTTACGAGCCCCTAACCAACAATGCCGTTGAAAAAAAATAGGGATAAGAAATAAAAGTAACAAGTAATTAAAGAGCAGCAGTAAAATAACAATAGCGAGACTATATACAGGTGGGTACCTTTACAGAGTCAATGTGCGGGGGCACCGGTTAGTTGAGGTAATATGTGAGTCACAAAAGAGCAGGCCTCTACTAAAGCCTCGGGCTCACCGGACACTGACTCTGATCCCCCCGACCTAGCCAAGGTAATGGCGGCGATCATTAAGTCTGAACAGACTTTGCTGGCTAAGGTGGAGTCACTATCCACTGACCTATCCGCACAAATAGCCATTCTCACCACCGAGGTCAACACAAAGATCGAGTCCGTTAAAGACGACTTGGAAAAACATGACACCCGTCTAAATAGCTTGTAAGGCGGTGCAAATACTTACTTCGACAAAGTGGTGACACAGGAAGAGCAAATCACCCGGACTGGCTGCCTTAAGCAATCTTTGGGAGTTCCAACTGATTCCGTTGCATATTTGCTGACAGTACATTTCGTACTGATTCATTTACAGAAAATGTTATATAGTCCATCCCTGCTTCCGTGAAGTCTTATCACTTCTACAGATTCTTATTAACCAGGGGAGGGGGAAGGAACACATAATTTCACTTTTCAACAGTGATTTGTTCATATACAAGACTTGTGTGAAGATACATTTTATTTAAATGTTAATAATTCATTAACTTTTATTTTATTTTACTCTTGAAAACCTTAATTGCACAATATCAAAACACCCTGTACTGTATGAGGTTTGTGATTGGACAGATATGGAAAAGTTATAAAAAGAATGACCAAGTTCTAGTGTATAATAACCTGACACTTCTACGGAAGCTTCTTCTTGATACCTACCTCACTGACGTAACTTTGGGTGTCACATTGGACAATTGCCATTTTTTTTTATCACTTGAGATATCAGAGGCAGCCTGTTAGTTTAATCATTACCGTAGCTCTCTAATAATTAGCACGTGCCATTGGGTGCATCAGTACCACTATAAGAATCTGGCCTTGCTGGACAATCCCAACATCATCCCAGGAACTAGTGCTGGTCCACAGACCAGAGGTTGAGAAACTCTGAGCTAGACTGTCTGTAGTCTCTTCAAAGCAGCTGTGAAGAGACTAGACTGGCTGCCTTAAACAATCTTTGGGAGGTCCAACTCATTCCGTTGTATATTTCCCGACAGTACATTTCGTTCTGATTTATTGACAAATTCTATATCGTTCATCCCTGCTTCCATCAAATCAAATGTATTTATAAAGCCCTTCTTACATCAGCTGATGTCACAAAGTGCTGTACAGAAACTCAGCCTAAAACTCCAAACAGCAAGCAATGCAGGTGTAGAAGCATTAACATTGCTTCCATGAAGTCTTATCACTTCTGCAGACTCAGATTAACCAGGGGAGGGGGAAGGAAGTGATCTGTATTACTTGGTGTTCAAGTCCAACATACCACAGTAAATTTGTTTTCAGTTTGGATATTGGTTTGATATTTGGAGTTTGCTAATCAATACCTCTTCGACAGAAGGTTCTAGGATGATTAGAGTGATATATCTAGAATCAGATGACGCTAGAGAGCACGGTACAGCCTTTTTTTTCTTCTCTGGTCCGTTTTCAAAAAGGGACTTTATATTGGTTTCAATGGGAGAATATTATGCATGGACGGCAAAGGGACTGTCTTAAAAGTGCAATCAGCCAAACCTGGTGTTTACAGAAAAACTGTTTTTTGTCTCAATTAAATGATCTAGAGATCTTAAACCAACTTTGTTTTTCCCCACAACAATTACATTTAAAAATGTTAACCTGTTTATATTTCATGGATTTTATATGAAAATATCAACTCAAAAAGCATAAATGTGAAGCGGTGCTGGTGAACAGCAACATGTGAAGATGCGTTTTCTTGGTGCTCCTGTCCAGGGCGAACAATTTACTATTAATACTTGACTAACATCTCCCCTACCGTGTTAATTTTGTAATATTTAATTTGGAATCAAACCCAATTTATTAATTTTCCAATTTTTTCTGATATTTTTGGCCTTTTCATCGTGAAATGTCGAAACAACCACGGCCACGAGTCACAAAAGAGCAGGCCTCTACTAAAGCCTCGGGCTCACCGGACACTGACTCTGATCCCTCCGACCTAGCCAAGGTAATGGCGGCGATCATTAAGTCTGAACAGACTGTCTGGCTAAGGTGTCACTATCCACTGACCTATCCGTACAAATAGCCATTCTCACCACCGAGGTCAACACAAAGATCGAGTCCGTTAAAGACGGCTTGGTGAAACATGACACCCGTCTGAATAGCTTGGAAGGCGGTGCAAATACTTATTTCGACAAAGTGGTGACACAGGAAGAGCAAATCACCCGGACTGGCTGCCTTAAGCAATCTTTGGGAGTTCCAACTCATTCCGTTGCATATTTGTTGACAGTGCATTTCGTTCTGATTCATTTACAGAAAATGTTATATAGTCCATCCCTGCTTCCGTGAAGTCTTATCACTTCTACAGATTCTTATTAACCAGGGGAGCGGGGAGGAACACATAATTTCACTTTTCAACAGTGATTTGCTCATATACAAGACTTATGTGAAGATGAAATTTTTTATTTAAATGTTAATTCATTAACTTTTATTTTATTTCACTTTTGAAAACCTTAATTGCACAATATCAAAACATCCTGTACTGTATGAGGTGAACATGCTACGTGATTGGACTTTACTACAAATATGGCAAAGTTATAAAAATAATGAGCAAGTTCTAGTGTATAATAACTTGATGCTTCTACGGAAGCTTCTTCCTGATACTTACCTCACTGACGTAACTTTGGGTGTCACCATGGACAATTGCCAGTTTTTTTTTATCACTTGAGATATCAGAGGCAGCATGTTAGTTTAATCATTACCTTAGCTCTCTAATAATTAGCACGTGCCATTGGGGGCATCAGTACCACTATAAGAATCTGGCCTTGCTGGACAATCCCAACATCATCCTAGGAACCAGTGCTGATCCACAGACCAGAGGTTGAGAAACTCTGAGCTAGACTGTCTGTAGTCTCTTCAAAACAGCTGTGAAGAGACTAGACTGGCTGCCTTAAACAATCTTTGGGAGGTCCAACTCTTCCGTTGCATATTTGCTGACAGTACATTTCATTCTGATTTATTGACAGAAAATTCTATATTGTCCATCCCTGCTTCCATCAAATCAAATCAAATGTATTTATAAAGCCCTTCTTACATCAGCTGATGTCACAAAGTGCTGTACAGAAACTCAGCCTAAAACCTCAAACAGCAAGCAATGCAGGTGTAGAAGCATAAACATTGCTTCCATGAAGTCTTATCACTTCTGCAGATTCAGATTAACCAGGGGAGGGGGAAGGAAGCAATCTTCATTACTTGTTGTTCTAGTCCAACATAGCACAGTAAATTTGTTTTCAGTTTGGATATTGGTTTGATATTTGGAGTTTGCTAATCAATACCTCTTCGACAGAAGGTTCTAGGATGATTAGGGTGATATATCTAGAATCAGATGACGCTAGAGAGCACGGTACAGCCTTTTTTTTCTTCTCTGTTCCTTTTTCAAAACGTGACTTTATTTTGGTTTCAATGGGAGAATATTATGCATGGGCGGCTAAGGGACTGTCTTAAAAGTGCAATCAGCCAAACCTGGTGTTTACAGAAAAACTGTTTTTTTGTCTCAATTAAATGATCTAGAAATCTTAAACCAACTTTGTTTTTCCCCACAACAATTACATTTAAAAATGTTAACCTGTTTATATTTCATGGATTTTATATGAAAATATCAACTCAAAAAGCATAAATGGGCAGCGGTGCTGGTGAGCAGCAACATGTGAAGATACGTTTTCTCGGTGCTCCTGTCCAGGGCGAACAATGTACTATTAATACTTGACCAACATCTCCCCTACCATGTTATTTTGTAATATTTAATTTGGAATCAAACTCAATTTACTAATTTGGCAATTCTTTTCTGACATTTTTGGCCTTTTCATTGTGAAATGTCGAAACAACCACGGCCACGAGTCACAAAAGAGCAGGCCTCTACTGAAGTCTCGGGCTCATCGGACACTGACTCTGATCCCCCCGACCTAGCCAAGGTAATGGTGGCGATCATTAAGTTGAACAGACTTTGCTGGCTAAGGTGGTGTCACTATCCACTGACCTATCCGCACAAATAGCCATTCTCGCCACTGAGGTCAACACAAAGATCGAGTCCGTTAAAGACGACTTGGCAAAACATGACACGCGTCTGAATAGCTTGGAAGGCGGTGCAAATACTTACTCCGACAAAGTGGTGACACAGGAAGAGCAAATCACCCGGCTTTCATCAGATGTCGTCAAACTCGTCAAGCGGCAGCGTAGCCTAGTGGTTAGAGCGTTGGACTAGTAACCGGAAGGTTGCAAGTTCAAATCCCCGAGCTGACAAGGTACAAATCTGTCGTTCTGCCCCTGAACAGGCAGTTAACCCACTGTTCCTAGGCCGTCATTGAAAATAAGAATTTGTTCTTAACTGACTTGCCTAGTTAAATAAAGGTAAAAAAATAAAAATAATAATAATTAAAAAAAAAAAAATTCAACTAACTTCCAAGGTCGAAGGCCTGGGGAACGGTCGCATTTTTGGCGTGAGAGAGGAACTCGAGACCTTAAGCGGATTGCAGCCTACCCTCTCCATAGCTAAATTGCAATAGGAAATTCCAGATCTTGATTACACCCCCACCCTTGACCGTGCGCACAGAAGCCTACACTCTGCACTGAAGAATGGGGAGCTGCCCAGACCCATCGTAGTTAAATTCCACTATCTTCAGAAGGAGGATGTCTTCCGAGTGGCTCCCATCTCCTACGACAGCCAGAATATTCACATTTACCCGGACTACACGGCGGCAGTCATGAAGAAGAGGTCAGCCTTCAACGAGGTGAGGGTGCTCCTACACTGCTGTCTGGGCACCAAGTTCGGCATTCTTTACCCAGCTGTACTGAAGATCACTATTCCTCCGGCGAGCAGAAGACATTTTTAGACCCAACCAGGGCCAAAGAATACATTGTCGCGCACCGACATCCACAGGAGGACAGGCGACATACGACAAACTAGCCATTGTAGGCCCATACTCTGCTCCTGCGCTAGCCATGCTAACGGGACAAAGGACCAACTAGTGAACTCATATCGTGATTAGAAACGTGCCTCCACCCTGCTGCCAAAAAGGACCATTATTCTTCCAGTAACTTAATGTTATGAACAATGATGGTATGTATAGGGTCACATGTTCTCACAAGGAAAATATAGTTTGAATAGTATTTTATTTACAGTACATTGCACAATTAGCTTTTACCAACTAGCTGCAGCTGTACAGCCTTGGTGCTAGGTGGCGCGTTACTAATAAGCCTTGTCGCTACCTAAGGCTAGCCACTGAGCTCTCTTTCCATGCCTTAATAGGATACCCTAATAACATACTGTGAGCATGTTTAATACGTGTTCCCAAAGGACCACGTGTATTATTCTTTACTATTTGACTAGTTGGTCTGCCCTGGTGCTTAGTGGCAGCTGGCACGAGAGCGCAGGTTGTATAGCCGAGCGAACACTGCAGGACGGGTATTAATTACCAAGCGTTTGCCAGTCATTTTTCGATGTTCTGGCTTGTTACGATGTTCAACCGAGGGTTACATTTATACAAGTGTTGAATTATACTTGGTTTGTTTTCCTATTTACTTATTTCAATGTTTTTTATAAATATTTTTTTTCCTTTAGTCATCTCAAGTGGATGGGGTTGGTGGGGAGAACATACAGTATACCTCCTTTTTTATATATTGTTTTACTATCCTTCAAATATGCATATTTTATTACTCTGACCTTTCAGCACACTGGACATGTGATCATACTAATATTAATTTCTAATTACTATGACTATGCCTAATTCACATACTCTAGGTTCCACTTGCTTTATCAACTGGAACTTAAAAGAAATTAACCATATGGTCAAGCGTAGCCGAGTGTTTGCTCATTTTAAGTCTTTAAGTCTGGACATAGTTTTTCTCCAAGAGACCCACCTCCGGTCCAGTGACCATGATATACTAAAGAGAGGATGGGTAGACCAAATATTTCACTCCAACTTTGGTGCTAAGGCCGGGGTGCCTTTTCCTTATCAGAAAAGGCACCCCGTTTGTCTCCTCCAAAGTAATTTCAGATACTAATGTCACATATATTATAGTGATGGGGAAATTGTTTTGCACACATGTTATTCTGGCTAACTTCTATGGTCCTAATTGGGATGACGCAAATTTTTTCTCTGACCTCATGGCAACACTTCCCGACCTTATCTCTCATCACTTGAAACTGAGCCAAGATTTCAATTATGTATTGCATCCAAGTCTAGACAGATCTAGACCGAAGCCCAACAATGTAATTTCAAAATCAGACGCAATAATCAACTAATTTCTAGAATCCTATAATTTGTCTGACCCATGGAGGAGGAGCATTCCCACTGCTGAACAATACTCCTTTTTTTTCTCCAGTCCACCACTCATACTCAAGCATTGGCTTTTTCCTGCTTGACAATATCATTCTTCCTTTTGTAACTAATAACCAATATCACAGCATCTTTATCTCAGACCATAGACCTGTCCAGCTAGATATCCGCTTTCCGGACAGTACTGTGTCAACGTGCGCAGTGACTTGACCCACTACTACTATCCTGGAGTGCGTTTAAAAAATACATATCATAGGGCGGCGCACAATTGGCCCAGTATTGTCAAGGTTAGGTAGGGTTTGGCCGGCAGGAATATCCTTGTCTCATCGTGCACTAGCGACTCCTGTGGCTGGCCGGGCGCAGTGCACGCTGACCAGGTCGCCAGGTGTACGGTGTTTCTTCCGACACATTGGTGCGGCTGGCTTCCGGGTTGGATGTGCATTGTGTCAAGAAGCAGTGCGGCTTGGTTGGGTTGTGTTTCCCGAGGACGCATGGCTCTCGACCTTCGCCTCTCCCGAGTCCGTACGGGAGTTCCAGCGATGAGACAAGACTGTAACTACTACCAATTGGATGCCACGAAATTGAGGAGAAAAAAGGGGTAAAAAATAAATAAAAATATAAATTCATATTGATGTCTTTTTACAGATCAACTGCACCCCTGACGCGTCTCACTCTAGTGTGTGGGAGTCGGTAAAAGCATATCTAAGGAGGCCAAATTATTTCATACACAGCGTATGACAACAAACAGCGCACTAAACGCTTATCGGAGCTATCTCAACTCATTCTAGATGTGGACAACAGATATGCCTCTTCAACTCCTGAACTCTACAAAGAGAGACTGTTACACCAATCGGAATTTGACCATCTCTACACTAAACAAACGGAGTAGCTTCTGTTTAAGTCGAGGCATTATGAACACGGAGAGAAAGCTGGCAAGTTGTTATCTCACCAGCTTCGACAATCCGCTGCCAGCAGCACCATACCTGAAATCTGTGTTGCAGCTGATTCAACTTCAACCAATCCCAAAGAAATCAACAATCATTTTAAACAATTCTACTCTACTCTTTACACTTCAGAGGCTCTTCCTGACACATCTCGTATGCATGCATTTCTAGACAATCTGGACATCCCCTGTCTCAATTCAGAACAAACCAACATGGATGCCTCTAAGTGATGATGAAGCTACTCTGGCAATCCAGTCCATGCAGAGCGGTAAAGCTCCTGGGCCTGATGGCTTCCCTAATGAATTTTTATAAAGAATTCTCCTCTAAACTATCCCCTATACTTAGCTCAATGTACAATGAAATCCTTTCTAGTCAGAAACGACCACAGACACTTACCCAGGTGACTATTTGATAAGATGGCGCCGAAGAGGATGGCTGATGTTTTACATGCTCCAAACCAACTGTGCCATTTTGTTAGTTTTTTTGCATTGTTTGTAATTTATTTTGAAACTTATTTTGTACATAATGTTGCTGTTACTGTCTCTTATGACCGAAAATAACTTCTGGACAACAGAACAGCGAATACTCACAGCAAACTGGAAGAAGCTTTTACCTTTAATGAGTCCGACGAGAAGGATATACCGCTTTCCCGGGAACAGGCCCAAATTCCCGTAATTCCCGTAATTCGCGTGAAGAAAAGGTTGGGGAAAAGGGGGCGCAGGTCGGGCTGCCTTCTGAGAATCCGTAGGCGAGCGAGTAAACTCCCACTGCCATCCGTCCTGCTGTCTAACGTGCAATCATTGGGAAATAAAATGTATGGCCTACAATTAAGATTATCCTACCAACGGGACATTTAAAACTGTAATATCTTATGTTTCACCGAGTCGTGGCTGAACGACGACACGGATAATATAGAGCTGGCGGGATTTTCCATGCACCAGCTACGTCTGGTAAGACGAGGGGTGGGGGTGTGTGTCTTTTTGTCAATAACAGCTTGTGCGCGATGTCTAATATTAAAGAAGTCTTCTGGTATTGCTCGCCTGAGGTAGACTACCTTATGGTAAGCTGTAGACCACACTATCTACCAAGATAGTTTTCATCTATATTATTCATAGCCATCTATTTACCACCACAGATGGATGCTGGCACTAAGACCACACTCAACCAACTCTATAAGGCCATAAGCAAACAAGAAAATCCTCATCCAGAAGCTGCGCTTCTAGTGGCCTGGGACTTTAATGCAGACAAACTTAAATCAGTTTTACCACATTTTTACCAGCATGTCACATGTGCAACCAGATTTAAAAAAATTCTAGACCGCCTTTACCCCACACACAGAGATGCATACAAAGCTCTCCCCCGCCCTCCATTTGGCAAATCTGACCATAATTTTATCCTCCTGATTCCTGCTTACAAGCAAAAACTAAAGCAGGAAGTACCAGTGACTTGCTCAATACGTGGTCAGATGACACGGATGCTACGCTACAGGACTGTTTTGCTAGCACAGACTGGAATATGTTCCAGGATTCATCCAATGTCATTGAGGAGTATATCACCTCAATCATCGGATTCATCAATAAGTGCATCAACGACGTTGTCCCCACCGTTACTGTACGTACATATCCCAACCAGAAGCCATGGATACAGGCAACATCTGCATCAAGCTAAAGGCTAGAGCTGCCGCTTTCAAGGAGCAGGACACTAATCCGTACACTTATAAGAAATCCCGCTATGGCCTCAGACGAACCATCAAACAAGCAAAGTGTCAATACAGGGTTAAGATTGAATCCTACTACACCGGCTCTGACGCTCGTCGGATGCACAGTGATGCAAGCCTACTAGACGGAGCTAAATGCCTTTTATGCTTGCCTACACTGAAGGCAAGCAACACTGAAGCATGCACGAGAGCACTAGCTGTTTTGGATGACTGTGTGATAACGCTCTCGGTAGCCGATGTGAGCATTCACAAAGCCGAGGGGCCAGACGGATTACCAGGATGTATACTCAAAGCATGAACGGACCAACTGGCAAGTGTCTTCACTGACATTTTCAACCTCTCCCTGACCGAGTCTGTGATACCTACATGTTTCAAGCAGACCACCATAGTCCCTGTGCCCAAGAAAGCGAAGGTAACCTGAGCCGCCCGCCAGTCAGGAGCCGCCAGAGCCGCCCGCCAGTCAGGAGCCTCCCGCCAGTCAGGAGCCGCCAGAGCCGTCCGCCAGTCAGGAGCTGCCCCTCAGTCCGGAGCTGCCCCTCAGTCCGGAGCTGCCCCTCAGTCCGGAGCTGCCCCTCAGTCCGGAGCTGCTCCTCAGTCCAGTGGGGCCCTTCAAGTGGGTCGCCGCTCAAAGGACGCCTATAAAGTGGACTAGGACTATGGGGGAGTGGGGCCCACGTCCAGCGCCAGAGCCGCCACCGCGGACAGATGCCCACCCAGACCCTCCCCTATAGGTTCAGGTTTTGTGGCCGGAGTCCGCACCTACTGTCACGCCCTGACCATAGTTTGCTTTGTATGTTTATATGTTTTGTTTGGTCAGGGTGTGATCTGAGTGGTCATTCTATGTTGTATGTCTAGTTTGTCTGTTTCTGTGTTTGGCCTGATAATGGTTCTCAATCAGAGGCAGGTGTTAGTCGTTGTCTCTGATTGGGAACCATATTTAGGTAGCCTGTTTTGTCGTTGTGGGTGATTGTCTATGTGTAGTGTTTGTGTCAGCACGATTGGTATTTAGCTTCACGGTTGTTTTTTTGTTATTTTGTAGTGTTCAGTTTTTTCCATTAAAATGACGAACACTTGCTGCGTATTTGTCTTCCAATCCTGCAAACTTCTCCTCCTCAGATGAGGAGGACGAAGACAGCCGTGACAGTCTCGCTGCTGTGCTCCCCACTGCTCATGAACCTTGGCACCCATGTTTTGAATGCCATTGTCAAGAACTCCCTTAAAATCTGGTCCCAATTCCGAAATCACTTTAGCCTTAAACAAGCAAGTGGCTTCTTTCCATTGACATCTAATCATCTCTTCCTAGCGTCACAGATTGACACGGCATTCCAGTTCTGGCATAGGAACGGCCTGGTGTTTTCTTGTGACCTATTTGTTGACAACACATTCGTCTCATTCGATACTCTGAGGGTTGACCATAATATTCCCAATACACATTTTTTAGATATCTGCAAACTCACAGCTTTTCCCTTCATTTCCACTCTAGCCCACTAAGTGTCCAGTCGAGAGGTGCTTAGATCTTAAACCTTTTGTCAATAGGGGGGCGCTATTTTCACTTTGTAAAAAATCGTGCCCAAATTAAACTGCCTCGTACTCAATTCTTGCTCGTACAATATGCATATTATTATTACTATTGGATAGAAAACACTCTCTAGTTTCTAAAACCGTTTGAATTATATTTGTGAGTAAAACAGAACTCATTTTGCAGCAAACTTCCTATTAGGAAGTGAAAAATCTGAAATCGAGGCTCTGTTCCAGGGCCTTCCTATTAATTTGCCTGAAATCTATGGATCTACATGCACTGCATACGCCTTCCACTAGATGTCAACAGGCAGTGAGAGGTGGAATGGGGTGTCTAGCTTGATCTGAGGCTGAACAAGAGCTTTTGGAATGACGTGTCTGGAATTTTCATTGTCTTGGAAGGCGCGAGAAGGAACCCCAGATTGCGTTCTGAAAAGCTTTCGGTATAGACGTTAGATATCTCCGGCTCTGATTTTATTTGATATATGTGATAAAAACATCATAAAGTTGTTATTTTAAACCGAGTTATATCAGTTTATTGAACGTTTATTGCGATTTTCTTTTCTTTGCGTTATGTGAAGTTGGGCACGTTTGCGCCACATGGCCAGCTTTGGTTGCTAATTCGACAGGAGAAGAGGACATTCTACAACCAAACAACGATTATTCTGGACAAAGGACTCCTTGGAAAAGATTCTGATGGAAGCTCAGCAAAAAGTAAGAACAAGTTATGATGTTATTTCGTATTTCTGTTGAAAATGTTTAGTCATATTTTCCGCCCTTATTTTGGGCGCTGTCTCGCTATAACGTAAGCTGTATGTCGTACTAAAGTTATTTAAAAAAATCTAACACAGCGGTTGCATTAAGAACTAGTGTATCTTTCATTTGCTGTACAACATGTATTTTTTAGTAAAGTTTATGATGAGTTATTTGATTAGATTAGGTGACTGTCCAAGATTTCTCCGGACAATTTTGTGCATTTTGACAACGTATTCACATTGTAAAACCACGATTTGTACCGCTAAATATGCACATTTTCGAACAAAACATATATGTATTGTGTAACATGATGTTATAGGACTGTCATCTGATGAAGTTTGTCAAGGTTAGTGAATTATTTTATATCTTTTGCTGTTTTTTTGCGATCGCTACCTTTGCGGTGAATGAATGCGGTTGTGTGGTTGGCTATTGTAGTAAGCTAATATAATGCTATATTGTGTATTCGCTGTAAAACACTTAAAAAATCTGAAATATTGGCTGGATTCACAAGATGTTTGTCTTTCATTTGCTGTACACCATGTATTTTTCATAAATGTTTTATGATGAGTATTTAGGTATTTCACGTTGCTCTCTGTAATCGTTCTAGCTGCTTTGGTGATATTTGTGATTGTAGCTGCAATGTAAAACTATGATTTATACCTGAAATATGCACATTTATCGAACAAAACATAGATTTATTGTATAACATGTTATAAGACTGTCATCTGATGAAGTTGTTTCTTGGTTAGTGACTAATTATAATTTTATTTGGTCGATTTTGTGATAGCTACCTAGGCGGTAAAAAAATGGTGAAAATATGCGGTTGAGTCTTTTGCTATTGTGGTTAGCTAATAGAAATACATATTGTGTTTTCGCTGTAAAACATTTTAAAAATCTGAAATGATGGCTGGATTCACAAGATGTGTATCTTTCATTTGGTGTCTTGGACTTGTGATTTCATGATATTTATATGCTAGTATTTACTTGTGGCGCTATGCTAGTCAGCTTTTTTACTGATGAGGATGCTCCCGGATCCAGGATTGTGACCAATTGTTGGGGTGGTACTGTTTTTGTTCTCATATTTGAAAATCTATAAATGAAGTAAAACAATTAAAAAATAACAGAAATAGGCCTATGATCTTTCTCATTCATACGCAACCTACTGAATCCTACTGAATCCTACTGTAATCTACTGAAGCCTACAGTAACCTACTGTAATCTACTGTAACCTACTGTAATCTACTGAAGCCTACTGTAACCTACTGTAATCTACCGTAGCCTACTGTAACCCACTGTAATCTACTACAACCCACTGTAATCTACTGTAACCTACTGTAGCCTACTGTGATCTACTGTAGTCTACTGTAACCTACTGAAGCCTGTTGTAACCTACTGTAATCTACTGCAGGGTACTGTAGCCGACTGTAACCTACTGTATCCTACTATAGCTTACTATAACCCACTGTAATCTACTATAGCCTACTATAGCCTTCTGTAACCTACTTTAGCCTACTGTAGTCTACTTGCATGACCCAAAGAGCTAAAATCACTTGTAGCAAAGTCACTTATGTCCCTAATCCATGACACACCAATACGAATTCCCATTTGGAAGTTCCCTGATTTATAAATTCATATTTAATGTCATAATTATCATTTTTAAATGTTTACGATCCACATATGCTAGAGATCTATAGACAAGTGTAATGTGTTCCCTGACCTCTTGCCAGTTGTTTGTGTTCTGCATTCCAAATGTACTGCACTTTTGAATGTCTAGTTGGACATATCTAATAGTGTCTAATAAAAACACAGCAATGTATGCAAAGCATGCATCTGTTTGAAGGTTACTGTGTGTGTGTGGTGCAGTTTCTCTTGATGTCCACTATTCTCCATCTCACATCAGGCCTTGTGGGTGTCTGATGGTGTCTCAAGGTTGTCTGATGGTGTCTCGAGGGTGTCTGAGGGTCCAACCCCCCCAGAAAAAAGTATCCATAACTGTTATAGAGGTCTACCGTCCTCCCTCGGCTAACCTTTGTACTCGAGGAGTTAACTAGTTTGTCTTCTTTTATTAAATCAGAAGTTATTATCCTGAGTGACCTAAACAATGATTGAGAAATGTAGGCTTCAGACAATCTAAAAGACATGTGTGATGATCTAAACCTAACCCAGCTGGTGACTAAGACTACACGGCCCAACCCTAAAGATTCTTCAAAGTCAACTCTGATCTTATTTTAACGAATACAGATAAATACGTTTCTACTGGTGTCTTCGCACAAGACATAAGGGACTATTGCCCAGTTGTTTGTGTTAGAGATGTGAAACTACAAAAATCCAAGTCTCATGCCATCACAAAGAGGAACTTTTCAAAACTTTAGTGAACATGTTTTTTTTTTGTTTTTTTTAACTATTTCTTCCACGCCGAAGATATCATCCACTAATAGAGGGTTAGTAAATGCCCAGTGCACTACTTTTGTGAAAAAATGTGAACTAAATGTATTTGAGTCTGTTAATTATACACACACACAAGCATGAACCTTTCACCCAGAAGCAGGCTCCAAACAGAACAACAGCCTTACCCCTGGTGTGCAGGATAGAACACTTTGCTCTGTCTCCAGTTAAGCTAAGAGGAACCAGTTAGTTTCTGTCAGCTCTTGGCTGAGCGCCCAGACATCATGGGGTCATGCTACACACACACAACAGTTACAACAGGCCTATACTAATGCACATACACTTTTCTATCTTATATGATTTAGTTTCTTTGACAATCTCAATGCCTAGGCTTAAATAATGATATTTTAGTACACAAGCATTAGTCAGGTTTAACAGACAATTCCCTCACATTCCCCACTTAAGAAACTAAGTTTATTCTAAACTTTCAGTTAAACCCTTACAGCGTTAAAAATAATCATACAAACAATAAAGTTAAAATAAAAGAAAGAGCAATAAAACCCCTCTAGTGCTCGCCACTGCCATACATGGTAAATAACCTAAATAACCCGTACATGGTAAATAACCTAAACAACCCATACATGGTAAATAACCTAAATAACCCGTACATGGTAAATAACCTAAATAACCCATACGTGGTAAATAACCTAAATAACCCATACATGGTAAATAATCCCTTTCTGCCACCAGCACAGTCTTCTCTACATCAAATAGTTTTTACACACAAGTTTCATTAAAACACACAGGACAATCATCATGCTGGCACCAGGCACAATGATAAGGGTCAGCATGGTGGAAATGACCATCGACTCTGGGACCACGTCTTCCCTTTGAACACCATCTGCAGTTGTCCCTCTTAGGACTACGTTTACAGACCAAATGAGCCATCAGGTCAATTTGAGCCCTGTGCTCAGGGTTTGGATCATTATCATCCTCAACGTAGCCTGGAATTGGGAATGGGTCAGGGAAATCAGACATGTACCCATCAGTGCTTTCCTGATCATTGTCAGGTTCCTCACCTTCCTCACCTTCCTCATCATCAGACTGCGCTTGGGCTCAGCCCTTCAATAATGGTGTGGTTAGTGTATTTGGTCCTAGAGCTGTACCAACCCATCGCACCAGAACAGCTTTAATGCATGCTATTACTATAGTGCAAGCACAAAACATGAGGCATAAAACAATCCCAACCGGAAGGAGAATTTGAAGGAGCATAGTACCACATGGGCCTAATGTATTGTGGAACCATGATTTTGTCGAAGTACCCGCACTCTCAAAGGGGGAAAATGAGTGCACCAATGCCTCAAGCCTGTCCATTAATGCTGTTAAGTTATCATGTGGGTCAGGCTCCTGTCCTGAGCCTGCCGTTGGATCGAGCTGGAGCGGCTGTTATTTAAGTCCCACCGTGGGACTTTGCTGGTGTTTCTTTCGGCTGGACTGGTCTCATTTACTCCTTGGCACGTCTCTGCTCCTCCCAGGGCCCATACCACAGCTGCGATGAACAGACTGATCACAATGGCCCCCAGCATGATGCATAGAGTCAGGTCCTGGTCCTCCCATAGCCCTCTAGGTCGCACCTGGTGGCGGCCCATCCTCCGGTACATCCTCAGCTGGATCGTGTGGCACCTTCCTGCAGTGACCGGCGTGGACCCATGTTGACCTCTCTGCGATCTTTACAGCAGTTGGAGTTATCAGGATTACCTGGAATGGCCCCGTCCAGTGCTTCTGACTCCAATGCTTCCGGCGCAGGTCCTTCACCCCCCCCCCAGTCACCAGGCTGAAGTTTGTGTAGCCACCCCTCTTTAGGCTGAGACGGTGCTGCTTTCACCCTGGGAAAGATAGCTTTCACAACATTGTTATAGAGCTGTACAGTCACTTACCATCTGGTCATCACAGCCCATCAGGGTCAACCTTTTCTGTGGGAAAGGGGTATCTATCATTCTCATAGGTCTACCAATCAGTATCTCATGAGGGGACAACCCTGTGGTCCTGTGGGCCCGCCCCATCATGTACATCAATGCCAATGGCATAACCGTCACACATGGGAGACCCGTTTCTGCCATAAGTTTTACCATCTTAATCTTTGGGGTCTGGTCAGTGCGTTCCATGAGCCCGCCCGACTGGGGCCTGTAACTACAATGAGTTCTGAGGTCTATCTGCAGACTTTGTCGTGGAATATCTAATCAAAGGGAAGAGAGACTGCAGAGTCTTTCAAACAACACTTTATTATAAGATTTACAAAAATTTAGAATTAACTATCCACTCAACAGTGCATAGTTGAAAAGCTCAACAAACAGTGCCGGTTCAATGCTTGGCAGTCAGCAGATAGTGTGTAAAAGATCATTTGTTGTCTGTGTAAACTTAAGGCCTAGGGCTCAACAGTCTAACTGTATTCACAACAACAAACACTATATTGTACTGCTTTCTGCAAGGTTCCAAAGATGTGACTTTCTGTAGATAGTTAACCCACGGGATTTCACATGCTGTGGTTGCACACAAAAGTCTCTCAGCTGTAAGGCCAGTCTTATGACTAAGTCACATCAAGACAAGTTTGTATCAGGTTAGAAAAACACTAGCATATAACAAGAGACTATTCTTTAAGCATTAAAACACGGGATAGCATGAATAATTATATAATTTTCTACAACATTTCCTCCCTTTTGAGACTAAGTCTCAACCTAATAGAAAATTACTTACAAGCATTTCCAGTAAACAAGCATTAACATGAGGGAAAAGAAAATGCTTTCTTACACTTAGTACATTACAATTGTAAATTGTAATGCATGTCCAGAGATACAACCTCTCTTATCATCACCCAGTGCCTGGGCTTGCCTCCGCTGTACCCGTGCCCCACCATACCCTGGTCTGCACATTATGCCCAGAATCTATTCTACCACGCCCATAAATCTGCTCCTTTTATTCCTTGTCCCCAACGCTCTAGGCGACCAGTTTTGATAGCCTTTAGCCGCACCCTCATCCTACTTCTCCTCTGTTCCTCGGGTGATGTGGAGGTAAACCCAGGCCCTGCATGTCCCCAGTCACCCTCATTTGTTGACTTCTGTGATCGAAAAAGCCTTGGCCTCATGCATGTCAACATCAGAAGCCTCCTCCCTAAGTTTGCCTTACTCACCGCTTTAGCACACTCTGCCAACCCTGATGTCCTTGCCGTGTCTGAATCCTGGCTTAGGAAGGCCACCAAAAACTCTGAGATTTCCATACCCAACTATAACACTTTCCGTCAAGATAGAACTGCCAAAGGGGGAGGAGTTGCAATCTACTGCAGAGATAGCCTGCAAAGTTCTGTCATACTTTCCAAGTCTATGCCCAAACAGTTCGAACTTCTAATTTTAAAAATTAATCTCTCCAGAAATAAGTCTCTCACTGTTGCCGCCTGCTACCGACCCCCCTCAGCTCCCAGCTGTGCCCTGGATACCATCTGTGAATTGATCGCTCCCCATCTAGCTTCAGAGTTTGTTCTGTTAGGTGACCTAAACTGGGATATGCTTAACACCCCGGCAGTCCTACAATCTAAGCTTGATGCCCTCAATCTCACACAAATCATCAAGGAACCCACCAGGTACAACCCTAAATCCGTAAACATGGGCACCTTAATAGACATTATCCTGACCAACTTGCCCTCCAAATACACCTCTGCTGTCTTCAATCAAGATCTCAGCAATCACTGCCTCATTGCCTGTATCCGCCACGGGTCCGCGGTCAAACGACCACCCCTCATCACTGTCAAACGCTCCCTGAAACACTTCTGCGAGCAGGCCTTTCTAATCGACCTGGCCCGGGTACCCTGGAAGGATATTGACCTCATCCCGTCAGTTGAGGATGCCTGGTCATTCTTTAAAAGTTACTTCCTCACCATATTAGACAAGCATGCTCCGTTCAAAAAATGCAGAACCAAGAACAGATATAGCCCTTGGTTCACTCCAGACCTGACTGCCCTCGACCAGCACAAAAACATCCTGTGGCGAACTGCAATAGCATCGAAGAGCCCCCGTGATATGCAACTGTTCAGGGAAGTCAGGAACCAATACACGTAGTCAGTCAGGAAAGCAAAGGCCACCTTTTTCAAGCAGAAATTTGCATCCTGTAGCTCTAACTCCAAAAAGTTCTGGGATACTGTAAAGTCCATGGAAAACAAGAGCACCTCCTCCCAGCTGCCCACTGCACTGAGGCTAGATAACACGGTCACCACTGATAAGTCCGTGATAATCGAAAACTTCAACAAACATTTCTCAATGGCTGGCCATGCCTTCCACCTGGCGACTCCAACCTTGGCCAACAGCCCCGCCCCCCCCGCTGCTACTCGCCCAAGCCTCCCCAGCTTCTCCTTTACCCATATCCAGATAGCAGATGTTCTGAAAGAGCTGGAAAACCTGGACCCATACAAATCAGCTGGGCTTGACAATCTGGACCCCCTATTTCTGAAACTGTCCGCCGCCATTGTCGCACCCCCTATTACCAGCCTGTTCAACCTCTCCTTCGTATCATCTGAGATCCCCAAGGGTTGGAACGCTGCCGCTGTCATCCCCCTCTTCAAAGAGGGAGACACCCTGGACCCAAACTGTTACAGACCTATATCCATCCTGCCCTGCCTAGCTAAGGTCTTCGAAAGCCAAGTCAACAAACAGATCACTGACCATCTCGAATCCCACCGTACCTTCTCCGCTGTGCAATCCGGTTTCCGAGCCGGTCACGGGTGCACCTCAGCCACGCTCAAGGTACTAAACGATATCATAACCGCCATCGATAAAAGACATTACTGTGCAGCCGTCTTCATCGACCTGGCCAAGGCTTTCGACTCTGTCAATCACCATATTCTTATCGGCAGACTCAATAGCCTCGGTTTTTCTAATGACTGCCTTGCCTGGTTCACCAACTACTTTGCAGACAGAGTTCAGTGTGTCAAATCGGAGGGCATGTTGTCCGGTCCTCTGGCAGTCTCTATGGGGGTACCACAGGGTTCAATTCTCGGGCCGACTCTTTTCTCTGTATACATCAATGATGTTGCTCTTGCTGCGGGCGATTCCCTGATCCACCTCTACGCAGACGACACCATTCTGTATACTTCCGGCCCTTCCCTGGACACTGTGCTATCTAACCTCCAAATGAGCTTCAATGCCATACAACACTCCTTCCGTGGCCTCCAACTGCTCTTAAACGCTAGTAAAACCAAATGCATGCTTTTCAACCGTTCGCTGCCTGCACCCGCACGCCCGACTAGCATCACCACCCTGGACGGTTCCGACCTAGAATATGTGGACATCTATAAGTACCTAGGTGTCTGGCTAGACTGCAAACTCTCCTTCCAGACTCATATCAAACATCTCCAATCCAAAATCAAATCTAGAGTCGGCTTTCTATTCCGGAACAAAGCCTCCTTCACTCACGCCGCCAAACTTACCCTAGTAAAACTGACTATCCTACCGATCCTCGCCTTCGGCGATGTCATCTACAAAGTAGCTTCCAATACTCTACTCAGCAAACTGGATGCAGTTTATCACAGTGCCATCCGTTTTGTTACTAAAGCACCTTATACGACCCACCACTGCGACCTGTATGCCCTAGTCGGCTGGCCCTCGCTACATGTTCGTCGTCAGACCCACTGGCTCCAGGTCATCTACAAGGCTATGCTAGGTAAAGTGCCGCCTTATCTCAGTTCACTGGTCACGATGGCTACACCCACCCGTAGCACGCGCTCCAGCAGGTGTATCTCACTGATCATCCCTAAAGCCAAAACCTCATTTGGACGCCTTTCCTTCCAGTTCTCTGCTGCCTGCGACTGGAACGAATTGCAAAAATCTCTGAAGTTGGAGACTTTTATCTCCCTCAACAACTTTAAAAATCTGCTATCCGAGCAGCTAACCGATCGCTGCAGCTGTACATAGTCCATCTGTAAACTACCCACCCAATTTACCTACCTCACCCCCATACTGCTTTTATTTATTTACTTTTCTGCTCTTTTGCACACCAGTATCTCTTCTTGCACATGATCATCTGATGATTTATCACTCCAGTGTTAATCTGCTAAATTGTAATTATTCGATTTATTGCCTACCTCATGCCTTTTGCACACATTGTATATAGATTCTCTTTTTTCTACCATGTTATTGACTTGTCTATTGTTTACTCCATGTGTAACTCTGTGTTGTTGTCTGTTCACACTGCTATGCTTTATCTTGGCCAGGTCGCAGTTGCAAATGAGAACTTGTTCTCAACTAGCCTACCTGGTTAAATAAAGGTGAAATAAAAAATAAAATAAAAAAAAAAAATTGTAAATTACCTCTGTTGTCATTCAGTTTCAACCCTTCATTATAGTGCAATTCATTCTCAGAAGGGGGAAAGGAACATATGAATTCAAACATCTGTACATACTTTATCACTACACACAAGGCAATAGCTTTGTTGAGACTGTCCATATTGCCACAGGGTCACCACGATGGTACCCTACCTTGGGAGCACCATTCACATAACCCCTGCCGTGAGCATGGCCTATGGACATGCTGTACCATTAACTCAATATGTGTACCTCTATGTTATGGATTATCATAGTCTTCATCAGACATGTAATCAGGCATAGGAAATAAATCAGGTAAATAGGGTTCTGAGGCATCTCCTTCAGGGGTCAGTAATGGCATGGCAAGAATGGTCTCAACGGCTTTGCAGCACAATTTCTTAACACAAGTTATAATCAGAATTATTGTAATAAAAAAAATAACTAAGCCATAAATCAACCAATTAAATATTGTAGCTCCCATAACACCAAATAATGACTGAACCCATCCAAACAGATTCAAATCCCCACTGAGCTCTTTCAGATTTTCCACTACAATAGTGAAGTTACCCTCACCCTGGGATATGAATGTACAGCAATGGTCACCTATCATATGGCACACTCTTGTGAAAACATTCTGTCCCCATATGTACTTAGCCTACGGCTACAAATACATTTTGCACAATTAATCATTCTATCTAATTCATAACACGTTAGTCACTACTGCTAGTCCACTTACATAGTTATAAACATACTAAAACATGCTCAGGTCAATTGTACTGTATCATCCAGAAAGCCATATGTATTGATGTGCTTTAACATTAGAATTCTGATAACATGGTAAAATAGAACCTCTACTATCAATGTCATTTATCCCAAATGTAGTGCTCCACATTGAGTCTATCACTCAAATTCAAGACCCTCAATTTAGCACACACCAATACAGTTAGATTATACATTTACAAACGGGATCATATATAGACAGTTTGTACTACTTATTACTTTTTATCATTACAGCCCCCGTTTATCCCCGTCTTACACTGTCGTGAGTGGCATGTTAATGACAGATCGGTATCTCAATGCATTCTTAGCCTAAATAACTATACATTTAGCAGTGTGTAAACCTCCTCAATCAACCTGATACCCCAAAACAACAATTTTAGACAAGTAAATAAATGATGACAGTTGACCAATCCTATAACCCCGAGAAAGGCCAGATCAGAACAACAATTCAGTTCAGTTTATATCTGATTCAGGAAATCCTGACAAGTGATCTACTATATGACATATTATTACTTCGGACCAATATTATTAATACAAATCTCTAAAACAAATGTCAAAGTGAATAACAACACATTCTGTTGAAACAATTTTTCCAAATTGGTTATGCTCCCCTTATCACACTGTCAACCTCATCGCAGAGTCATAGGATCAGGAAATTACCCGATCATCCAGCAGACCCAATCTGGTGAGATTTATCTGAACAAAACAGAACAAACAATGCAACAATACACTCCTTCATATATCACTCTATACATCCCTACATATCACTCAAGGTGTGTAAACTTCAATCCAAAAACCTCAAAACACTGGTAATTCCCCCATTTTGACACATGACTCACCATAGTGACTAACATGTAAAAAACAACAAGAAATAAACAAATTAAACAAATTAAAATAACAAAATCGAATTAGAATCACTACCCATAATAACTTCATAAAGAAAAATAATTATACCCATAACTTGATTCAAGGAATAGAAAAATAGACTAGAGACAGGACTATCCATCTCGTGGTCCGAATCACACATATAACTATTAATTATAAACTTCTCCGTAAATATTAGTATTATAAATGACCTTGAAATCAGTCTTACAAATTACCTTAAATCATCAACCAATCATCTCTTGGCTTTCCAGTGAGGGCGATCAAACCACACTAGAAAGTCAGGACAGAGGTCAGAGGTCATTCAAACCCTTCAAATAAGTGTTTCTTTCTGTAATAGATTAATTATTTAAAAACAGTCAAACATTTCATACATGTCAAACATTTCATACATGTTATACATTTCATATGTCAAACATTTCATACATGTTATACATTTCATACATGTCATACATTTCATACATGTCATACATTTCATACATGTCAAACATTTCATACATGTCAAACATTTCATACATGTCAATCATTTCATACATGTTATACATTTCATATGTCAAACATTTCATACATGTTATACATTTCATACATGTCAAACATTTCATACATGTCAAACATTTCATATGTCAAACATTTCATACATGTCATACATTTCATACATGTCATACATTTCATATATGTCAATCATTTCATACATGTCAATCATTTCATACATGTTATACATTTCATATGTCAAACATTTCATACATGTTATACATTTCATACATGTCAAACATTTCATACATGTCAATCATTTCATACATGTCAAACATTTCATACATGTCAAACATTTCATACATGTCATACATGTCAAACATTTCATACATGTCAAACATTTCATACATGTCATACATTTCGTATCCAAGGTTACAGTTTCTTCAGTACATTCCTTATCAATAGAATACACATGTTCAATTAAAACTCAGAAAGTAAAACTTCAGAAAATGTCATTTGTGTACCCCTTTCAAGATACCTCGGCTCTAACCCGTGAAAAACCCACAGAAAACAAATAAAATAACCCCACACAATAAATCAGACATGATATTGAAACACTAATAAACATTCATGTTGTAGGGTAAAAACAAACAACATTTTCATTGCCTTATTTAATGTGGGAGTTCCCTTAACATGCATATTGTAGTGGACTTCCATCAGTCCTGGAAGATAGAATCCTACTGAAAACACATCAGATAATACTGTGTCCCATTATGAGGAATAGACACCTTCTAAAGTAAACAGTACCAGAGCCCCTTTCTGGTAATCCTGTCATTTTAACCTGTTGCATTGATTTAGTCAAAATATAAAACCTGTTTTAACAAATCAGCTCAATACTCATCAGCTCAATATTCAGTACTAAAACATTCACTTCAGATACTTTCCACTGTTCCATGTAATGGAAACAGAGTATCGTTTTAAATGACATTACCTTCCTGCTCAAATTCACTGGTGTTACCTAAACTACAAAACTGAGCAATAATAATCAGAAACTGTCAAAGAATGTTTCGGATTCAACTATTCAGACCTCTGCTTCATTGCGTCCCTTGCAGCCTGATATAGCCCAGCGAGCACGACTCGCTTTCACCTACGGAATTAAACATGGCATTATTAGAGTCTATCCAAAAACCACTAATAACATATTTCCATTCACATTATTAGAAGGCATTGTTTTAATTTCAATCCATCCTAACAATATTACTCTATATTTTTAATACCAACCTCTGCGGGATATTCCCTTTCTGCTTCATACTTATTAAACCTCTATTATTATAAGATTAACATGTAATGTGCCAAATCCACAAAATACATCAGCCAATTCCTAAGGGAAAAGATACATTTCGATGGGATTTAAAATAGTTCACAATACATGAGCCTCTTTCTGCCCACAACTTCAATTCAGTCAGTAACATGGACCCAATGCTATTGAAATTACGAGTAAATTCCGCAAATAACCCAATTATAATGGTTTGTAGTCTTGACATCTGGCACAATCATCCAAGGTGGCTTAGCAGTTCAGACGTCTTTTTCCGTATTGTCGTGTCGTGTCCTGTATATATATATATTTACACCTTTTCTTCACATATCTTTTATTTATTTTATTATCCAAGAACTCAACTACAAAAGCTTTCCTGCAAAAGCTTTAATGCAACCCGCTTCACCAATTACAATAAGTATTATTTACCTCAATCTGAAAATCCATCGTGGAAGATAGCCAGGGGCTAATTCAGAAGCTAGCCTGAAAGCTAACCAGAAGCTACTCCGATAGCTAGCCAGAAGCTAATCTGTAGCTGCCCCGAAATTAGCCGGTTTGCTGGCTAGCGTTGGTGTTTCAGCTGCCCACGTTTTGCGGTCATCAGCTATTCCTTTAGCTCGATAATCTACCGGCACTTTTGTGCAACGCGACTCGGACCGGAGCATTCCGGGACTTTTTTTTCTCTCAGTTTCCCCGGATTCCAACCGCAGGCTCTGGACACTTGCACCTTGATTTCGCAGCTAGCTAGCTGCATACCGTGTGACTATTGGCTTACGTCGACGTCGACCCCGGAGCAAACTCAAATCATGCTGGAGCTAGCCAGCTGAGGAGTTCCATCACCATCCGGACCCGTTTCTTTTGTTGCTGCTGCAGATACGGAACCCCACCGGGCCTTCACGACTGACTGCCGACGTTATCTGCCCGAGGGATTTATCCAACCGGCACCTCCGTCCCGACGTTACCTGAACGCTCATCTGAGGCCCGCTAATCGTTAGCTGTCTTATCGGCTGCTATCTGAACAAAACCCCACTACACGGAACCTACCGACGGAAACGCACGAGGTATCTACAAACAGACCTCCATCCTATGCTGCTACCGATAGCCATATACCCGGCCAGCTGTCTGGATCGCCACGACCCCAACCAACCTCTACTCACTGGACCCTTATTGATCACTCGATTAAGCATGCCTCTCCTTAATGTAAATATGCCTTGTCCATTGCTGTTCTGGTTAGTGTTTATTGGCTTATTTCACTGTAGAGATTCTAGCCCTGCTCTCTATACCATATCCAACCTCTCAGTTCCACCACCCACATATGCGATGACATCACCTGGTTTCAATGATGTTTCTAGAGACAAGATCTCTCTCATCATCACTCAATACCTAGGTTTACCTCCACTGTATTCACATCCTACCATACCTTTGTCTGTACATTATTCCTTTAAACTATTTTATCGCCCCCAGAAACTTCCTTTTACTCTCTGCTCTAGTAGCTCTAGGCGACCAATTCTCATAGCTTTTAGCCGTACCCTTATCCTACTTCTCCTCTGTTCCTCTGGTGATGTAGAGGTGAATCCAGGCCCTGCAGTACCTGGCTCCACTCCTATTCCCCAGGCGCTCTCTTTTGATGACTTCTGTAACCGTAATAGCCTTGGCTTCATGCATGTTAACATTAGAAGCCTCCTCCCTAAGTTTGTTTTGTTCACTGCTTTAGCACACTCTACCAACCCGGATGTTTTAGCCGTGTCTGAATCCTGGCTTAGAAAGACCACCAAAAATTCAGACATTTTTATCCCCAATTACAATATTTTCAGACAAGATAGAACGGCCAAAGGGGGCGGTGTTGCAATCTACTGCAAAGACTGCCTGCAGAGTTCTGTTATACTATCCAGGTCTGTTCCCAAACAATTTGAACTTCTACTTTTAAAAATCCACCTCTCTAAAAACAAGTCTCTCACCGTTGCCGCCTGCTATAGACCACCCTCTGCCCCCAGCTGTGCTCTGGACACTATATGTGAACTGATTGCCCCCCATCTATCTTCAGAGCTCGTGCTGCTAGGCGACCTAAATTTGAACATGCTCAACACCCCAGCCACCCTACAATCTAAGCTTGATGCCCTCAATCTCACACAAATTATCAATGAACCTACCAGGTACCACCCCAATTCCGTAAACACGGGTACCCTCATAGATATCATCCTAACAAACTTGCCCTCCAAATACACCTCTGCTGTTTTCAACCAAGATCTCAGCGATCACTGCCTCATTGCCTGCATCCGTAATGGGTCAGCGGTCAAACGACCTCCACTCATCACTGTCAAACGCTCCCTGAAACACTTCAGCGAGCAGGCCTTCCTAATCGACCTGGCCGGGGTATCCTGGAAGGATATTGATCTCATCCCGTCAGTAGAGGATGCCTGGTCATTTTTTAAAAATGCCTTCCTCACCATCTTGAATAAGCATGCCCCATTCAAGAAATTTAGAACCAGGAACAGATATAGCCCTTGGTTCTCTCCTGACCTGACTGCCCTTAACCAACAGAAAAACATCCTATGGCGTTCTGCATTAGCATCGAACAGCCCCCGTGATATGCAACTTTTCAGGGAAGCCAGAAACCAATATACACAGGCAGTTAGAACAGCCAAGGCTAGCTTTTTCAAGCAGAAATTTGCTTCCTGCAACACAAATTCAAAAAAGTTCTGGGACACCGTAAAGTCCATGGAGAATAAGAACACCTCCTCCCAGCTTCCAACTGCTCTGAAGATAGGAAACACTGTCACCACCGACAAATCCACTATAATTGAGAATTTCAATAAGCATTTTTCTACGGCTGGCCATGCTTTCCACCTGGCTACCCCTACCCCGGACAACAGCACTGCCCTCCCCTCTGCTACTCGCCCAAGCCTTCCCCATTTCTCTTTCTCCCAAATACAGTCAGCTGATGTTCTTAATGAGCTGCAAAATCTGGACCCTTACAAATCAGCCGGGCTAGATAATCTGGACCCTTTCTTTCTAAAACTATCTGCTGAAATTGTTGCCACCCCTATTACTAGCCTCTTCAACCTCTCTTTCGTGTCGTCTGAGATCCCCAAAGATTGGAAAGCAGCTGCGGTTATCCCCCTCTTCAAAGGGGGGGACACCCTTGACCCTAACTGCTACAGACCTATATCTATCCTACCCTGCCTTTCTAAGGTCTTCGAAAGCCAAGTCAACAAACAGATTACCGACCATTTCGAATCACACCACACCTTCTCCGCTATGCAATCTGGTTTCAGAGCTGGTCATGGGTGCACCTCAGCCACGCTCAAGGTCATAAACGATATCGTAACCGCCATCGATAGGAAACAATACTGTGCAGCCGTATTCATTGACCTGGCCAAGGCTTTTGACTCTGTCAATCACCACATCCTCATTGGCAGACTCGACAGCCTTGATTTCTCTAATGATTGCCTCGCCTGGTTCACCAACTACTTCTCTGATAGAGTTCAGTGTGTCAAATCGGAGGGTCTGTTGTCCGGGCCTCTGGCAGTCTCTATGGGGGTGCCACAGGGTTCAATTCTTGGACCGACTCTCTTCTCTGTTTACATCAATGATGTCGCTCTTGCTGCTGGTGATTCTCTGATCCACCTCTACGCAGACGACACTATTCTGTATACTTCTGGCCCTTCTTTTGACACTGTGTTAACAACCTTCCAGGCGAGCTTCAATGCCATACAACTCTCCTTCCGTGGCCTCCAACTGCTCTTAAATACAAGTAAAACCAAATGCATGCTCTTCAACCGATCGCTGCCTGCTCCTGCCCGCCTGTCCAACATCACTACTTTGGACGGCTCTGACTTAGAATATGTGGACAACTACAAATACCTAGGTGTCTGGTTAGACTGTAAACTCTCCTTCCAGACCCACATCAAACATCTCCAATCCAAAGTCAAATCTAGAATTGGCTTCCTATTCCGCAACAAAGCATCCTTTACTCATGCTGCCAAACATACCCTTGTAAAACTGACCATCCTACCAATCCTCGACTTCGGTGATGTCATTTACAAAATAGCCTCCAAAACCCTACTCAATAAATTGGATGCAGTCTATCACAGTGCCATCCGTTTTGTCACCAAAGCCCCATATACTACCCACCACTGCGACCTGTACACTCTCGTTGGCTGGCCCTCGCTTCATACTCGTCGCCAAACCCACTGGTTCCAGGTCATCTACAAGACCCTGCTAGGTAAAGTCCCCCCTTATCTCAGCTCGCTGGTCACCATAGCAGCACCTACCTGTAGCACGCGCTCCAGCAGGTATATCTCTCTAGTCACCCCCAAAACCAATTCTTCCTTTGGACGCCTCTCCTTCCAGTTCTCTGCTGCCAATGACTGGAACGAACTACAAAAATCTCTGAAACTGGAAACACCTATCTCCCTCACTAGCTTTAAGCACCAGCTGTCAGAGCAGCTCATAGATTAC
This sequence comes from Salvelinus fontinalis, assembly GCF_029448725.1. Lineage (NCBI taxonomy): Eukaryota > Metazoa > Chordata > Actinopteri > Salmoniformes > Salmonidae > Salvelinus > Salvelinus fontinalis. The sequence goes on from NC_074693.1 coordinate 20,110,045, forward strand.
TGCACCTGTACATAACCCATCTACAATTTAGCCCAAACAACTACCTCTTTACCTACTGTATTTATTTATTAATTTATTTTGCTCCTTTGCACCCCATTATTTCTGTCTCTACTTTGCACTTTCTTCCAATGCAAACCAACCATTCCAGTGTTTTTTTTTTTAGTTTTTATTTTACTTGCTGTGTTGTACTCACTTGGCCTTTTTATATTTTTATTTATTTATACATATATCTGTTTGCCTTCACCTCCCTTATCTCACCTCACTTGCTCACATTGTATATAGACTTTTTTTTTTTTTTCACTGTATTATTGACTATATGTTTGTTTTTACTCCATGTGTAACTATGTGTTGTTGTATGTGTCGAACTGCTTTGCTTTATCTTGGCCAGGTCGCAATTGTAAATGAGAACGTTCTCAATTTGCCTACCTGGTTAAATAAAGGTTAAATAAAAAATAAATAAATAAAAATAAAAATAAAAATAAAAATCATAATAACGACACAATTACCAGAAAATAGCCTTAACGTTCATCCAAGTGTTTCTTTCCAAAGATTTCACGTGCAAAGGGGATTTAGCAGTCAACGACTTGAATGAGCGCAGTTGCACTTGGCCAAATCAATTCCTGTAATTAATTCAGTAATTATACATTTACTCTGACACGTCGCGACCCACTATTAACAGGTCCGGGTCGCGACCCATACATTAAGAAAGGCTGACCTAGATGGGCAGAGAGTTCATGCAGAGGGAGAAGGCATTAAGTGTCCCAACTGTCCCAATGCATTTTAACATCGGTGGGGCCTGAATGCAGGTGGCCAAAGAGATCCTGGACAAAGGTGAGATTGTATATCACTTTCAAAAGATCTGACAATGTAAAGCTGAAGGATTGTAGCCTAGTCTACATCATACACTTCTCCTTGTGTCATTACCATGTGATGGGATATAAGGTGCTACAGTACATTGTCCTGGATCCACTTCATAGAATATTACTAGTGTTTGATAGCATTATTGTTTTACCTACCATGTTTGTTAGCTAATTCTCAAGGTCAATGTTTGAATTTAAGTATATACAGTACCAGTCGAAAGATTGGACACACATACCCATTCAAGGGTTTTTCTTTATTTTTACTATTTTCTACATTATAGAATAATAATGAAGACATTAAAACTATGAAATAACACATATGGAATCATGTAGTAACCAAAAAAGTGTTAAACAAATCAAAATATATTTTATATTTGAGATTCTTCAAAGTAGCCACCTTTTGCCTTGATGACAGCTTTGCATGGGGGGTCAATGAATATGTTTTAAAAGTGTTACAGTGAAAATGGTTAACTTTGTTAAAGCAAGGCCCCTGAACTATTATGTATTTTCTGCACGATGCAATGATATGGGCAGCGACCATGTAACGCCTTTACAACATACAGAAGTGCACTGGTTATCAAAGGGCAAAGTTTTTGAGCTTAAAGATTTCTTTACTGTCCATAATTTTCACTTGTCTGACTGCTTGCATGATGCCAAGTTTCTCACACAACTGGCCTATCTGGGTGATGTTTTTTCTCACCTGAATGATCTGAATCTAGGATTACAGGGACTCTCCGCAACTATATTCAATGTGCAGGACAAAATTGAGGCTATGATTAAGAAGTTGGAGCTCTTCTCTGTCTGCATTAACAAGGTCAACACACAGGTCTTTCAGTCATTGTATGATTTTTTTGTGTGCAAATGAACTCAAGCTTACAGACAATGTCAAATGTGATATAGCGAAGCACCTGAGTGAGTTGGGTGCGCAATTACACAGGTACTTCCCCGAAACGGATGACACAAACAACTGGATTCGTTATCCCTTTCATGCCCTGCCTCCAGTCCACTTACCGATATCTGAACAAAAGAGCCTCATCAAAAGCCCTGGGTAAAGCCAATTGTAGCAACCTTAACCTAATAACTAGCGACCGCATCAAGGGGTTTGGAACCCCCCGGATATGTTACAGTATAGGCTTATTAACACCCATAGATAAAAAAGAAAGAAAAAAGAATATGACTGAAAAATGCTTCATGAGCATAGTTCAACTGTCACACCCCACCGTAACCCAAATAGAAGCTTATTTGAATACATTGTTTTTAAACAATGTAAATGTAAACAAACACCATATAGCTTCAAATAAATAGAATGCTGAACTCATGGATGGTTAGTCATTGCATCCATCTTTGTTCATGAATTTAAGAGGGTTTATACTTCTCCACCACTATCCCTCAACTGTTTAACAAAACGGAGGTGGGGTAACCACTTTGTGGTTGTTGTTTGAATTGCAGATTGCCCCTTTAAACTAGACTACAGGAAATAATACCACAGAGACCTAGAGTAGTCCTCCAGCTCAGTTGGTACAGCATGGTGCTTAGCTCTTGCAATGCCATGATAGCGGGTTTGAGTCCCGGGACCACACATATGGATGTAAGTTGCTATGCATAAAAGCATTTGCCAAGTGTAATATATTTTTATGATATATTAGCATGATTTGTACAAGGGGTGGAATTTTCTTCTGGATATAATTATTGAATTGAAAACAAATTTAGATGACCTGGACATTTGTAAACAGTAGGCTGTAATCAGCAATAGTTGGTTTATTTAGTGTTTTTTAACAAACACTTGGCTTAACAAACACTCTGTTGCCAACAGAAATACATTATTAACCCTCGGATGACACCTAGTGGACAGAAAAAGCAGCTCAAGCACCACTACTAACATAATGACAACCTATCTGAAGACAGGCTATTCCTTTCCTATTTTACAGACATGCCCAATATGAGCAAAGCGCCTTGTCATGAGTAATTAGGCTACGTATTCCAATGTCTGACCCAATCATTTCTGGGTGGGTTAGACCTAGGCTGTAGCATCATGTAGGTGCAAGGATGGAGTTTCTTTGGCAGCTGAGTGCAGGGATGATCTGGCATCGTAGGGCACCTGAAAATAGAGTGTGGAAGGAAGTGTGATTTTTTTTAAACGTAAACCATAGGATACTTTCCAGAAATCCACTCTGACATAAATGAGCTGTGATGCTCTAAATAATAATTTTTGCCAGATATAGAAAGATAACATTCAAGCATATGCTACATCACAATCTCTAATGTAGGCCTATGGTAAGTTATGTAAATAGCCAAGTATAATAACAGCATATAGCACATCACCCCAATTACAACAATTGCAGTTACAGTGCAGGAGTTCAACTAGGATTTGTAGGCTGTCCAGTGCTCTACGTGAGGTAATTTGCAGTTCAACTGTTCTGTTTTTAGCAGATCTAACATAATTACACTGGATAAAAACAGGTTGTTTGGATGCTGGCTGATAGCAGTTATTCACGATAATTCCTGCATAATGACTGTTGGGCAGGCCTTCCCTGGGAGGAAGAGCAGCTCTGTCTTGTCGAGGATGAGCTTGAGGTGGTGGGCCGAAATCCAAGCAGAGATATTTGCCAGGCACACAGAGATGTGTGTCGCAACATGGGTGTCAGAAAGGGGGAAGAAGAAAAGTAGTTGAGTGTCAGAGGCGAGGGTCTAGCTACGAGCTGTGGGGGACACCAGTAGTGAGAGTATGTGGTGCAGATACAGATCCTCTCCACATCACCTGGTAGGAGCAGCCTGCCAGGAAGGATGCAACCCAAGAGTGTGCAAAGCCTGAGACGCCCTGAGAAGGGGCAGAGGAGGATCTAATGGTTTATGGTGTCGAAGGCAGTGGATGGATCTAGGAGGATGAGAACAGAGGAGAGAGAGTCAGCTTTGGCAGTGCAGAGAGCCTCTATGACACAGAGAAGAGCAATCTCGGTTGAGTGACCCGTCTTGAAGCCTGACTGGTTAGGGTCAAGAAGAACGTTCTGAGAGAGATAGCGAGAGAGTTGGTCACAGACAGCACGCTCAAGTGTTTTGGAAAGAAAAGAAAGGATACCGGTCTGTAGCTTTTGATGTCAGAGGGTTCAAGTGTTGGTTTCTTGAGGTGGGGAGCGACTCAGGCAATTTCGAAGTCAGAGGGGACGCAGACAGTGGTCATGGATGAGTTGATGAGGGAAATGAGGAATGGCAAAGGGTCTCTAGAGATGGTCTGGAGGAGGGGAAGGGGTCGAGCGTCAGGTTGTCGGGTTGCCGGACCTCACTAGTCAGAGGATTTCATCTGGAGAGAGACTATTATCTGTCTGGCATCTGTAAGCTTAAGCCTCACACACACAGACATTGATGCAGGGCTGTAGATGTAATCAATCTGTAGATGTAAATAAATGTACAATATTCTGGTTATATTTTGAGAACCACATAATATTGTTCAGAATTGACTGGTGAATATGAAAGTGTTAAACTGCTGATGAACAACTTCAGGTGTCTTGTGTTTCTGTCTGCTCCTGGGCCAAGCAGACCTGAACACCATAACTATTTTATAGTGACAATTTCCATAATCTCTTAGTTCACTTGGTGACCATATCCAAAGTTGTAAATATTACCCTTCAATTACTTTTATGGTAGGTAAATAACAGGGTCAAACACCATACAAAGGGGGTCTTGGTCTGGTCAGATTGACCCATAGCTAAGATCTAAGAGAAAAAAGAGTTGCTGACCTTTTCATTCCCGAGTTTCACCCGTGGCCCCAACACAGTCCTATACTGCACCTCTCTGCAACCAATAAATGCCCCTCCTTCACACGCCTCTGCAATGAATTCAAATTGACCATTAAACCGGAGTCGGGTTGCCTTTGATTCATATTTTCAATATCAAACTTCCTATCTCCCTTAAGCTGGCTGTCTCTCTCTCTCAATTAAATTATTTTCCAATTTAAGGCCTTTATTGGCAAGGGAAACATACAGTTGAGATCGGAAGTTTACATACACTTAGGATGGAGTCACTAAAGCTCCTTTTTCAACCACTCCACAAATTTCTTGTTAACAAACTATAGCTTTGGCAAGTCGGTTAGGATATCTACTTTGTGCATGACACAAGTCATTTTTCCAACAATTGTTTACAGACAAATTATTTCACTTATAATTCACTGTAGCACATTTCCAGTGGGTCAGAAGTTTACATACACTAAGTTGACTGTGCCTTTAAACAGCTTGGGAAATTCCAGAAAATGATGTCATGGCTTTAGAAGCTTCTGATAGGATAATTGACATAATTTGAGTCATTTGGAGGTGTACCTGTCAATGTATTTCAAGGCCTACCTTCAAATTCAGTGCCTCTTTGCTTGACATCATGGGAAAATCAAAAGAAATCAGCCAAGAAATCAGAAAAAAAAATTGTCCAAACACCTGAAGGTACCACGTTCATCTGTACAAACAATAGTACGCAAGTATAAACACCATGGGACCATGTAGCCGTCATACCGCTCAGGAAGGCTCAGGAATTCTGTCTCCTAGAGATGAACGTACTTTGGTGCAAAAAGTGCAAGTCAATCCCAGAACAACAGCAAAGGACCTTGTGAAGATGCTGGAGGAAACAGGTACAAAAGTATCTATATCCACAGTAAAACGAGTCCTATATCGACATAACCTGAAAGGCCGCTCAGCAAGGAAGAAGCCACTGCTCCAAAACCGCCATAAAAAAGACAGACTACGGTTTGCAACTGCACATGGGGACAAAGATTGTACTTTTGGAGAAATGTCCTCTGGTCTGATGAAACAAAAATAGAACTGTTTGGCCATAATGGCCATCGTTATATTTGGAGGAAAAAGGGGGAGGCTTGCAAGCCAATGAACACCATCCCAACCGTGAAGAACAGGGGTGGCAGCATCATGTTGTGGGGGTGCTTTGCTGCAGGAGATACTGGTGCACTTCACAAAATAGATGGCATCATGAGGGCTGAAAATGTTATTTATGGAACAACATCAAGACATCAGTCAGGAAGTTAAAGCTTGGTCGCAAACGGTCATCCAAATGGAAGCATACTTCCAAAGTTGTGGCAAAATGACTTAAGGAGAACAAAGTCAAGGTATTGGAGTGGCCATCGCAAAGCCCTGACCTCAATCCTATAGAAAATTTGTGGGCAGAACTGAAAAAGTGTGTGCAAGCAAGGATGCCCACAAACCTGACTCAGTTACACCAGACCTGTCAGGAATGGGACAAAATTCACCCAACTGATTGTGGGAAGCTCGTGGAAGGCTACCCGAAACATTTGACCCAAGTTAAACAATTTAAAGGCAATGCTACCAAATACTAATTGAGGGCATGTAAACTTCTGACCCACTGGGAATGTGATGAAATAAATAAAAGCTGAAATAAATCATTCTCTCTACTATTATTCTGACATTTCACATTCTTAAAATAAAGTGGTGCTCGTAACCGACCTAAAACAAGGAATTTTTACTTGGATTAAATGTCAGGAATTGTAAAAAACTGAGTTTAAAAGTACTTGGCTAAGGTGTATGTAAACTTCCGACTTCAACTGTGTGTTAACATTACCAAAGCAAGTGAAGGAGACAATAAACAAAACTGAAGTAAAAAATACTAATGTACAGTAAACATTACACTCACGACAGTTCAAAAAGAGTAATGTCCTTTTCAGTTCAAATTTCAAATGTCATTATGTCTATATACAGTGTTGTAACGATGTGCAAATAGTTAAAGTACACAAGGGAAAATAAATAATCAATAATATGGGTTGTATTTACAATGATGTTTGTTCTTCACTGGTTGCCGTTTGCTTGTTGCAACAGGTCACAAATCTTGCCGCTGTGATTGCACACTGGGGTATTTCACCCAATAGATATGGGAGTTTATCAAAATTGGATTTGTTTTTGAATTCTCTCTCTCCCTTACAGCTGTCTCTCTCCCGCCCTCTTACATCTCTCACTCTCTCTCTCTCTCTCTCTCTGTCTCTCTCTCCCTTACAGCTGTCTCTCTCGCTCTTTCTCGGTCCCTCTCTCTCTCTTACAGCTGTCTTTCTCTCTGTCTCTCTCTCTCACTTACAGCTGTCTCTCTCTCGCTCTGTCTCTCTCTCTGTGTCTCTCACCCACCCACCCACCTGGCTCTCTGTCCCTTACAGCTCAGCTGAGTTATGACCCAGGAGTGCACCTCACCGTTTGGTGGCGTGTAATTTGAATACAGATTAGCTGGCCCCAGTGTTCCAGTGCTTTGCCATTACCATTACTGGGGACAGTAATTTGACTAATGAACACACAGGTTATCGCAAGGTCATCACCTTCGCTGCTCATGTGGGGTGGGGTGGGGGGGGGGGTGGAGGCGGCCGCAGTGGGCGGCCCACTTTTGGTGGCAGGGCGACGACGTCTTTCGATAGCATAATTAGTTCCTTTAATTAAGAGTTTAGACAGCTTATTGAATAAATCCTCTTGTAATTAAGCAGCCAATCTCCTATTCCGATCATTCATGAGTTGTTTCCCACTCCCTCCCACTTCCTTTTTCCATTTGAATGTTTCCTAAATTCCTTCTCTTGTGCTGTAAGTGGTATACATTCTTCTGAGTGTTGCCTACCACCCAGATCCATGCTTGTGTATACCTTTAGCACCCTACCTTGCTTTATTTCCACCTAAACACAGAAAGTCAACACATTGCTGATAATATTGTACTGCATTTTTGTGTCTAGATTGAATCTAATGTAGAGCCAAGTAGTGCAGAGTGTTTTATTTTGGGCTATTAATACAACCCAAGCCTCTTAGGTTAGATCTCTTCAGACTTCCTGTTGCTCAACCATAATGACATGTTGGAACGCTGCTGATAGTAAAGTAGGTCCAAATCTTCACAGGTAGTCATCATCTTATCAGCTCATGATGTTAACATTACTGATCATAATGTCAAAGGGTTAGGGGTATCTGTCAAGAGAGACCTTGGCTGACTGCTTCAAATGGAACAACTGTATGCTTATAACATACGTATTGAGAGTGAAAGCCACCCAGATGCAGAGAGATTTGTCACTCCCATCTGTCTGGTTCCTGGGGCCAATGCTGTGCTGTGCGGCGCGGCCTGTTTAATGGATGCCCAGTCAACAGAGTCCTCCTCCATTTCTCCACAACCTCACTCCACCAGGTATATCTTTCAGAATAGTTTCTGCATTTTATTGCGCTTAGCACACCTCCTGACTCCCGTGATCTTTTAATCCACCGAGCCAATACTTCTGCAGTGTTGCTGAACCTCCCAGGTCTCCTATACTAGCTACCCCTCACCCTGCCTGCCTTCCTCCCCTCACGTCATTATTTACCCCCCTGCTCCGTCTGGATGGAGGTGGCTGTCTGGCTGATGTCCCAATGTATTTGTCACTTTCACACGAGGAGGTCAAACGGCAGGCCTGTCTTTTTTTCAGCTTTTTCATTCTCTTTTAAGTAAAACATTAACATCTTCCATTCCTTTAGAGAAAAAATCATTAAAATATTTTAACAGTGGCAATCTAGGCATCTTTATCTTTTGATATCCTTTCTATCCTCCTCACCTACAGATAACAGCTTGTTATCTACTCCAAAATCCACCCCACATAATTAAATAGAAATGATCAACTGATAGTTATATAAAAAAACCTTGGCATCCTTGAAGTGTCTGCCCTTCAGTGCCAGTGAGGTGAGCTGTCAGTCCCTGTGTGCTTGCTCTGTGTTGTCTATCTGATTGTATGGTCTTATGCTTTAGGTCAGACTGGACTCACCAGTGACAATTCAGTTAGAGGACAAAATGGGCATTATCAGGTGCCAAACTAATTGCTCATTAGAAATGGTGCCTGGAAAAGTACATTGTGTTGAGATTACTGCTGAGTCTATGATGAATCATTAGAAAGATGCATTTGATTGACAGTTGATCTTCAATTGACAATTTATCAAGATCCTTGAAATTATGCGCTTAGTTGTTATTCAGTGACTAACAACCAAACCATATGGGATGTTTGTACCTGAGAAACTCATTTGAAAATAAATGTGTGATTATTATTGCAATAAAAATCATAATCACTTATCAATTTGGAATGATCAAAACACTGACCTCAAACGTATTTCTGCATAATTAAGATGATACACACAGCAAGTCACCTTAAACTATAGTCATTTAAACTATTTTACAGAGGGTGACTTGTAGGCTACCTGAGGGAAGTTACTCACAGAGCAGCTTAAGATGAGGAGACAGTGCATTCATAAGAATTATGTCCCTTTTATTGCACACTGTAAAATGCACAGCTGATTTATCTAACAGTCCTCTCACTGCATCGGAAACTCATTTCAATCAGAAATGGCAGAACTTGATTTAAGAATTCATTCTTTAATGGGCTAGCCTTGGTCAAATTTAAACATATTCAATTAATCAGCAAAATATTCAATACGCCCTGTCTTAAACCCAGTTAAGCAAACAAAGGCCTTTTAATATACATTTTCCAGGAGATTTCTTTATTGATTTGGTGCAAAATGATTTGTGTGATACATTCTAGTGGATCAATAAAGGGCGAATCAATATCTTATATAGAAAAATCATCCCATCAAAGATGAAGTGCCAACGAACTGTAAAAAGCCAAACTTTTAACGTTTACAACTAGTGATGTCCTGAGGCATAGCTACTCAACTAGTGATGTCCTGAAGCATAGCTACTCAACTAGTGATGTCCTGAGGCATAGCTACTCAACTAGTGATGTCCTGAGGCATAGCTACTCAACTAGTGATGTCCTGAGGCATAGCTACTCAACTAGTGATGTCCTGAGGCATAGCTACTCAACTAGTGATGTCCTGAGGCATAGCTACTCAACTAGTGATGTCCTGAGGCATAGCTACTCAACTAGTGATGTCCTGAGGCATAGCTACTCAACTAGTGATGTCCTGAGGCATAGCTACTTAACTAGTGATGTCCTGAGGCATTGCTACTCAACTAGTGATGTCCTGAGGCATAGCTACTCAACTAGTGATGTCCTGAGGCATAGCTACTCAACTAGTGATGTCCTGAGGCATAGCTACTCAACTAGTGATGTCCTGAGGCATAGCTACTCAACTAGTGATGTCCTGAGGCATAGCTACTTAACTAGTGATGTCCTGAGGCATTGCTACTCAACTAGTGATGTCCTGAGGCATAGCTACTCAACTAGTGATGTCCTGAGGCATAGCTACTCAACTAGTGATGTCCTGAGGCATAGCTACTCAACTAGTGATGTCCTGAGGCATAGCTACTCTGCTGATCTGCTGAAACACAGGAGATCTTTACATAACAAACTTGTCCTTATTTCGACCGCAGCTAATAATTATCTGCAAAATTGTGTAGAACTAAAAATACCATGAAAATGTACAAATATGGCTAAATTTTCAAAGTTGATTGTGTGTGGATCGTGACAGCGACTGCTTCCATTTTCATAACTGGGAAAGAAGCTTAATGTGACTGCAGAAGTAGGCAGTCTGACCTGGTGGAGATTCTGGAACTGTCCAAGATCCTGAAGGACATCATCAAGCAAGACATCTCTATACATGTCCTTCATAGGAGTGACTTTAAATGGTCTTGCCATATTGTTTCCATAAGAATAACTCCATCTTAAATCTTTCTAAATTGTAATATACCGGGGTAAAGGGAAAAGACTGGGAACATTACAATGCAAATACTGTACATTCAATTACTTTTTAGACATTTAAACCAATGGCAGCACAACCTCAGAATTAGATTTAACCAAAGGGAGCCTTCCCCAACCAGCTGAAGTGCACTTGCTTGGCTGGCTACAGGAGGCTAAAGCAATGTCAACTCCAAGAGGATGATAAATTGCGTTTGTTTAAGACATCATTACATTGTACTTTTTTTTTATGGAGGTCAGTATTTAATAACAGTTGAGGTTGATGGAGGAACGCAGGCGGCCTCACCGGACGTCCCTACTGGTCAGCGGGGGTGACGGGCCATGACTACAAACATGAGGATATTACAGAGGCTGGACTGCTCCGGGATGTTGTCGTAATCTCACACAATCTGCTGCCTGCTCTTGTGTGTAATATCCTGCTGAAAACTTTCACGGAGGGAGACCAGGGAGGGAGGGTGAAAAAGCCCCTGCACAAATCGGAGGGTAGTTGTTTTAAATTACAGGCAAACGGTTCTCGAAGTGAACAACTTCTTCACCCAAGCACTTTATAAAGTTGTCAGGATTATTTGCTCCCCAGCACAAATGAATGCAGCCGTCAATGTTTGACCTGGTGTTACCTGAGACGTATGCACTGTAAAGGTTGCAGGGCAAAAGCTTTCTTGTTTCTGGCAAGTATAGTAGGCTATTCCTTTATTAGAAAAATAATCCAATGCAAAACACAATGTCTTGCATTCGGGCTATTTTTCAGAACCTTATGCATCCAGGTATTGCCAAGCCCCAGAAAGACACAGTCAAACCTGTATGGACATGCCCAAGCTTTAGGCTGTAGCCTATGTGGACACTATAAGGCTTAGAATTCCTTGACACTACAGCATATATAGATCAGGGTAACCTACTCCTTGACACTACAGCATCTATAGATCAGGGTAACCTACCCCTTGACACTACAGCATCTATAGATCAGGGTAACCTACTCCATGACACTACAGCATCTATAGATCAGGGTAACCTACCCCATGACACTACAGCATCTATAGATCAGGGTAACCCCTACCCCATGACACTAAAGCAAATGTACAGATGAAGACCACAGACCCAAACATTCCTTGTATAGTGTCAAGATCAGCAGGTCTAATACAGGAATCCCCCATGGTACCCCCTACCAATACCCCTGTCCCCTTAGCAGGGCTCCATCACTGCTGAACCAGTCTGACTCTTGCCATCTTCTGTTGAGCCTATATTCCCCAGGCTGAGTGGTGTGATGAAGATATAACCGAGTCATCAACCTTTGGGGAATGATGTGACCTGTGTGATATCCTGGTAGTGACTCCTGCACAAAGTCCCTGGTATGATGGCCATCTTCCACCGTACAGAATAAAGCAGAAGCTATTGAGTTGTTAGGAGAGCGATTGGCTGGGTTTTACAACAGGAAAGTGATTCCCCTGAGCTGTCAGGATACATCAGTGGCTTTACTATCTGAAGACCTTAACTGGAGGCAGACCCTGACTGGTCAAGGGTTCCTCACCAATGAAAAATTATCTTTTATTTTTTTATTTTTTTTTATATAACTTTAATTGGATATCTTAATTATTATTGTATTTTTATTTAATGCCTTTAGATTACACGTTTCACAGTTTACAGAAGTCAGAGGAAACAAAATAAATATACATTTAACACCCCCCCAGACTATTAAAAAAAAGAATGAACCTAAAAAACAAGTACAACAGAAATAAACTGGTTGTGTCCGAATACCATACTAGAGCACTACATAAACAGCATACTATGTACTTATCATTGCATACCATTTAGCACGTACTGTTTAGTAAAAAGTATGCAGTATGCCACGGCCGCAATGCAGTACCTGAATGCAGCTCCTGAATGGCTCAGTAGGTGGGCATGGGCCAAGTGAGGGTGGATTTTTCCAAATTCAACAGACATGCATCCATTAATCAGCCTGATAATAGAACCCCACAGTAGAAGTGTCATTATACCTAGCGGTCAAACAAGGAAATGGTTTTAATAATTTTTCCAGCACACATTTTTCCAATAGGGAATTTTAGAAACACTTAAAATAAGGGCTGTGTTTCATGTAGGCTTACCCTGGTGTGACATTATGATAACCATGTAAATCTCTCTAGGAGGACAAGGTGACTTTTATCAATATATTTGGCTCTATTTACTCTGACTCGAAAATGCTAATTAGCATCAAAGTAGACAAGCTCCTGCACATCATCTCTAGCTGACACCTTTGCTAACAGGTATTGTGTCAATTTAAAACTTGCGCAAGACAGTTCACAGAATTGTCTATTTAAAGAAATGTAGACAATTTATTCATTACTAACATTTTGCTAACATTAGATAGTTAATCCAGAGATTCTTACCTTTGCCTCGATTCGGCAGTCTCATCAAGATCATTATGGCGTTTGTAGTTCTTTATGATAGCCATATTAGAAGCTAATTAGCATTTCATTTTAGGGGGGGGAATATATTGATAAAAGTCACCTTGTCCTAGAGAAACTTACACAGTTAGCAAAACGTCACGCCCGGGTAAGCCTACATGAAACACATCCTTTTTTTTGTGTTTCTAAAATCCCCTATGGGAAAAATGAATGGTGGAAAAACGATTGGAACCATTCCCATGTTTGACCGCTAGGTTTAATGACTCATACTGTGGTACTTCATAGAGCTCATTTTCCAATTCCATGAATTTCTCTAAACTCTGAATAGAATAGGAATGGAGTTATAGGTCTACTCAGGCTGGTTATAGGCAGACTATCGCATTCCACATATACCATACCAAATATGTAGCTTACGTTGCAATACTTGTGATCATTTCAAGGAGAAATGAACCTACTACATTTGAACACCACCGCAGAAGTTGACCAATTAATTAGCCTAATTTTGTTTGGCTACTTGAAGATAACTTTTTCCAATGCATTGTGGAAAGTGTGCATTGAATTCTACTAGATGAAGAGCTGAGATGAGTATAAAATTGTGGCATTTAAACCATACTCGATTTTCGAAAATTCCCATACTATAACACATTCTATTTTGGCATACTGAGAATGCATGATTGTTTCCCGCTATTCGTTGATTTCGGTAACACATCCCCATATCTAATGATCAGCTGTTGTCAAAGCCAAAATGAGTATGATATCTGGGCATTTAAAGTATGCTAGATTTTCAAAATGTAGCATGTAGCATACAACTCCCGATCGGCGCAGCAGTCTAAGGCACTGCATCTCAGTGCAAGAGGCATCACTACAGTCCCTGGTTCGAATCCAGGCTGTATCACTTCCTGCCATGATGGGGAGTCCCATAAGGCGCCGCACAATTGGCCCAGCGTCGTCCGGGTTTGGCTGGGGTAGGCCGTCATTGTAAATATGATTTTTTTCTTAACTGACTTGCCAAGTTAAATTAAAAATATTATTAAACTATATATTTTTTTCGCACTCACACAGCTTACTATTTAGGACGCAGGCATTGGGTATTCGGACACGGCCACTGACTAACGATCAGCATATTAAAAGGCAATACAATTAGAAATATCATTGTTGAGCCCACGAAATGATCAAAAATATTTCAAAAAAATCTAATAAAACACACTTAGTTTACATACTGTGTACATAAATGTACAATAGCAAACCATTCACTACAGTATGACTCTTATTGCGAACCGTTCACTACAGTATGACTCTTATTGCTACATTCTTGATTCTGTCCCAGTCTGATAAAGGAATTTTCTAGTGTGCTATGTATTATATGATGAAATCATATTTCACAATGTGTTGAACTGAGGAGGTCTTTACTTGAGCATCCAAGATAATATCCAACTATCTCTATTGGTGTTGAAAATGTGTCTGGAAATATTATCATTCAGAGTTTTCTACACAACGTTTGATACAATGCTATTCAAAAGCATGCCAGATGTGTCTAGGAGTGTGTTTTGATTTAGATGCCTTCTCCAATATTCTCCCAAGTGTCATCTAATGGATACATCACTTTGCTCCCTGAAAGACTGCCCTGTCTGTCCTCCAGCAGACCAGCATGTCTGAGACACATCATCCACAAGAACAAAATAATAAAATGTAATGGATACCTTGTATCGTCTGCAACTCACCTGAAATAAGTCACATGTCGACTCTGTAGAGGATAATAAATAGTTAGTATTTTAAATCATATTAACTCAATTACAACTATATATTTTATTATTGCTTCCCCCACATTTATCACGGGGCATTTATTGCTGTTGTGACTGAGGTTATGTCAAGCCACAAGGTGGTGAGACTAAGGCACTTCATTAAACTGCCTCCATCGCTGGGTACTCAATCCCAATACACAAGAGACTGTGTGATTTTATCAAAAGCCCTGGAAATTGAAGCCATCACTATAAGGTGTCTGGGAATTAAAGCAGGCCTAGCTGGAGACATAGACATCCTGCAACATACAGATCTTGAATTCCTTTAGAGGACATTATGCAGTAAAGAAGGAGCATTCTATCTGTAAAGATACTGTTAGAGTTTGGAAAAATGTGCTCTGAGTAATGTCTGGACCACAGAAGCATAGAGGAACTGCTCCAGGATATTAAGTGTTCCTGTCCCCACTTTGTCGATGTGTTTGGGTTCTCTGTAAGGTACGCTTGATTTTGTAAATTTTTGGTCCCTAGCAACTTCTACTTTCGGCATGTATCTAGTAAAAGGGCATTTTCTAGAATGTGTAATTAACATATGACCTATCAAACCTCAACTTTAAATAAAGATAACACTTACAATGTAAAAGACTGTTTTAAAACTTGTTGACCTTTTCTCAGGTCAACTGACTTTCCTCAGGTCAACTGTCTTTCCTCAGGTCAATTGTCAGGTCAACTGTCTTTTCTCAGGTCAGCTGTCAGGTCAACTGTCTTTCCTCAGGTCAACTAAAGGGTCAACTGTCTTTCCTCAGATCAACTGTCAGGTTAACTGTCTTTCCTCAGATCAACTGTCAGGTCAATTGTCTTTCCTCAGATCAACTGTCAGGTCAACTGTCTTTCCTCAGATCAACTGTCAGGTCAACTGTCTTTCCTCAGATCAACTGTCAGGTCAACTGTCTTTCCTCAGGTCAACTGTCAGGTTAACTGTCTTTCCTCAGATCAACTGTCAAGTCAACTGTCTTTCCTCAGGTCAACTGTCAGGTCAACTGTCTTTCCTCAGGTCAACTGTCAGGTTAACTGTCTTTCCTCAGATTAACTGTCAGGTCAATGGCCTTTCCTCGGGTAAGCTGTCTTTTCTCAGCTCAACTGTCAGGTCAACGGTATTACCTCAGATCAACTGTCAAGTCAACTGTCTTTCCTCAGGTCAACTGTCTTTCCTCAGATCAACTGTCAGGTCAACTGTCTTTCTTAATGTCAACTGTCTTTTCTCAGATCAACTGTCAGGTCAACTGTCTTCCCTCAGGTCAACTGTCTTTCCTCAGGTCAACTATCTTTCCTCAGATCAACTGTCGGGTCAACGGTCTTTCCTCAGGTCAACTATCTCTCCTCAGATCAACTGTCAGGTCAACTGTCTTTCCTCAGATCAACTGTCAGGTCAACTGTCTTTCCTCAGATCAACTGTCAGGTCAACTGTCTTTCCTCAGATCAACTGTCAGGTCAACGGTCTTTCCTCAGGTCAACTGTCTTTCCTCAGATCAGCTGTCAGGTCAACTGTCTTTCCTCAGATCAACTGTCAGGTCAACTGTCTTTCCTCAGATCAACTGTCAGGTCAACTGTCTTTCCTCAGATCAACTGTCAGGTCAACTGTCTTTCCTCAGATCAACTGTCAGGTCAACTGTCTTTCCTCATGTCAACTGTCTTTCCTCAGATCAACTGTCTTTCCTCAGGTCAACTGTCAGGTCAACTGTCTTCCCTCGTGTCAACTGTCTTTCTTCAGGTCAACTGTCTTTTCTCAGCTCAGCTGTCAGGTCAACTGTTTTTCCTCAGGTCAGCTGTCAGGTCAACTGTCTTTTCTCAGGTCAGCTGTCAGGGCAACTGTTTTTCCTCAGGTCAGCTGTCAGGTCAACTGTCTTTTCTCAGGTCAGCTGTCAGGTCAACTGTCTTTTCTCAGGTCAGCTGTCAGGTCAACTGTTTTTTCTCAGGTCAGCTGTCAGGTCAACTGTTTTTCCTCAGGTCAACTGCCAGGTCAAATGTCTTATATCCTTGAGAAAAATGAAGTTGTAAATGTGGTAAGATGTTATATTTCAGAAAGTAGTAGTAAACACAACAACAGCAG
The DNA here is from genome assembly GCF_029448725.1 of Salvelinus fontinalis. Taxonomy (NCBI): domain Eukaryota; kingdom Metazoa; phylum Chordata; class Actinopteri; order Salmoniformes; family Salmonidae; genus Salvelinus; species Salvelinus fontinalis. Next base: position 20,126,793 of record NC_074693.1, read on the forward strand.
CATCTGTGTATTCCCTCATGTCTGTCTGGTGAGCTTTATGTAGGGATATCAGCAAGGTCATGACAAATTAAATAATGAGAAGAGGATCCCTTATATGGCTGCTTCGATGCCTCATAATGCTTCACTTGTCTTAGCTGGGAAGGTTACACAGTATTCTCATTGATTTAACTACCGCACCCAAATTAACACAGCCATATAGAACACACATGCAAATTGAGATCAAGCAGCGGATACATAAAACCACCAAGCAGAAAACAAATACTACCTCCGGTGCTCAGCTCGGCGGCTCTCCCACAACATAGTCCCCTTTACGGAACAATGGCATGGGAACATTTTCCTAGATGGCAATATCATATTCCCCCTTATCCATGTGAAGAATGTCCAAAACATAAATTCATGTTTGAAAAAATACATTGGAATATTCCGATTTATGATTTGATTATTAATTGTGTGGTTTAACTTATTCATATTTTATATGGTGGAAAAATAATAACCTAATTAGTTTAATTTGTCTTTGTCAAATGATAATACACTGTCCATACAATTAGGATAGATATTATATATTTGACCTGTGTTTTATGTATTGTATGACATCACATGTTATGAATGTTTTTGCATATATGCCAAGATGTTTAAAACTATTCCAGCATGGTTAGAGACCTTTCTGGAGGTGAATTGTTATCCAGCACCTCATATTGTCCCTGGAATTTAATTGTCCCATCACGTCTCCCCCCACTTAAAAACGGTTAATTTGATCAATACTTAATTTTTTTCACCTGCCTCTTTTTTTCTTCTGCTGAGCGGTGATAAGCAGGCGAGGGGGCAGCGGGAGGAGTGAATTGTCCGTATTTTTATTTTTTTGCTCTCCTCGGGCCTCTGCCATTTGGAGTGATTTAATTTATACCACAGTAGTGGCTCTGCAATTACCCTGTCTATTGCCGTCGACAGTATCTCACTATCTTTTAAATGGATCCAGCTTGACTCGTCCAGCCAGGCAAACAGTACAAATGATGCCATTCCTCATGCTGCGAGTGCTAAAGAGATAAGTTCCTTAAAGAGCCGCTCATTTATCAGCTGATACAAGGAGGATACTTACAAGCCCACACTGTTGTTTAGGCGTTTTGACAGTCTGCACCCCCCCCCCCCCCTCTCTTTTTTTGTAATCACGCCGTTGGGGTTGTCAGTAATTGATCTGATTTGTTTGGTGAGGCAGGGGACCCTTTGGTCAAGGGGACCCCATTTGGCCCATTGTTGTCCCTGACTCATGTCAATAATGTGCACAAGGGCTCAAACAAATAAGCCACTTGACTTCTGTATTTGAGGAATACATACTGCAATCTCATGAACCTGTGAGTCATTACATGATGTGAATGTTGTGTGGTGTGTAGATACAGTTAACCCTTTACATTACGTCTTAATCTTCTGGCTGGAAACCATGTGAATAACACACAGAATTGCCTCCGATAGATAAAGCTACGTTTGTTTATCAGTCTTTCTTAGTTTGCCGTTTTTCAGAATGATACCATTAGTCTGTCCAATGTTGTGTTTATGTCAGTCCTATGGTGTGTTTACTGCATTCTAAAGCAGGGGCCCCCAACTACATTCCGCTGGGGGACAATTTTACCTTGAGTGGCTGGTCGGGGGGGGGGGGGGCAGAACATAGTTATAAATAATTTGTACATTGCATATTGACTGCACATTTTTTATTGTTTTATTTAACCTTTATTTAAGAACAAAGTCTTATTTACAATGATGGCCTACCTCCCCGGCCAAACCCTCCCCTAACCCGGATGACGCTGGGCCAGTTGTGCACCGCCCTATGTGACTCCAGATCACGGCCGGTTGTGACACAGCCTGGGAACGAACCAGTGTCTGTAGTGATGCCTCTAACACTGCAAAACAGTGCATTAGACTGCTGCGCCACTCAGGAGCCCCAAACAGATATAGAATCCCAAACAGATATAGTATTTGACAAAAATAAGATTATTTCAAACCTTAATTACATTTGGATAAGATCACATATGCCTCTCTGTTTATTGGTAGGAATACTTGGGAGGAGATTTCCTAAATTCAAATATGTTATGTCCAACAACAAAAATTCAGAATATATATATATATATATTTGGGGGGGGGGGGCTCAGAACATGGGGGCCAAATAAAATCAGGGAAATCTTGTTCTAAAGTATAGTCTATTTAGTTATTTGGTGCTACATCTGTTCTATAGTGTGCATAGTCTGTTTCACGTAGTGTAGATGGTCTTATAGTGTGCTTAATCATTTTGTACTTGGTATTCCCTCGTGTCCAATCACTGATGGTCCAATTCCAAACCTCTTGCACCTGAATATTATCCAGAATCATTTCTTTAAGAGTCCATGACCTGCATTAAAAAGTACATAGACTTCTAAAGCACTCAGATACCTCATTTAAGAAGCATTTTAAACAAGAGGTCCAAGTGGCCATTAACAACTCCTCATTAACTTGACTATTACACTAATTAATTAATGTGAGAAATTTCACAACCAGTTAGCAGCCAGATGGCTTACCTTCCAGAGGAAAGAATGGTTCTAATGTAGGAGAGTTACTTCAACGCTACAAAGGAACATGTTCATTTTCACATATTTTTTTGTTTAAGTACTAACATTTAAGTTCCCAAGAGAGGCAAAAATCACCTGCTGGATTCTAGCTTGCTTGACTTAAAAGTAATCTAATTGTGTAAGAACCATCTCTTGTATGACACATCTTGGTGGTGGTGTTGACATTTTTAGGTCTCAATTTTGTCTCGAAGTCCACAGTTGTATTGATTCAAACTATACTGAACAAAAAATATAAATGCAACATGTAAAGTGTTGGTCCCATGTTTCATGAGCTGAAATAAAAGATCCCCAAAATGTTCCTTATGAACAAAAAGCTTATTTCTCTCAACTGTTGTTCCCAAATTTGTTTACATCCCTGTTAGTGAGCATTTCTCCTTTGCCAAGGTAATCCATCCACCTGACAGGTGTGGCATATCAAGAAGCATATCATGATCATTACACAGGTGTACCTTGTGCTGGGGACAATAAAAGGCCAATAAAATGTGCAGTTTTGTCACACAACACAATGCCAATCGTAGACCACGTGTAACCCTGCCAGCCCAGGACCTCACATCTGGCGGGATTGCCTGAGACCAGCCACCTGGACAGCTGATGAAACTGAGGAATATTTCTGTCTGTAATAAAGCCCTTTTGTGGGCAAAAACTCAGTCTGATTGGCTGGGCCTTGCTCCCAAGTGGGTGGACCTGGCTCCCAATTTATTTAAATTGACCGATTTCCTTATATGAACTGTTTCTCAGTAAAATTGTTGAAATTGTTGCATGTTGACATTATATTTTTGTTCAGTACAAAGGCTGTTGATGTAAATTGCCTCTGTAACAAAACAGTCCTGAAATCCTTCTTTTGGCATTAAGTTCCTCTTACTACTAAGCCCCAAGGGGGGGGGGGGGGGGGGCGTTGAGCACTGTTATTTATTCAGTGTGTCATTAAAGAGGATGAGCTGCCACATACATCCACGGCCATAAGAAAACATTTTGGAGAGGTCATGAGTTAGGTGAAGACTCACCATGTTGAAATAGAGCCAATGCTTCTCTCATCTGGAGCTGTAATCTAAATGACCTGTAATGTCCTGGTGCAGGCAGATCCTCCCATCACCTCTGTCATCCTGATGTGATGTGCTGCATGAACCCGTCACCTAGAGCCAGGTCCACCTTCAACACCTTGCTGCACCTCCACAGACTCCACACGCACACTACACCACAGTCAGCCCACCACACCACACAAAGGGACAGTATGTCTCGGGGAGCCCAGCACTGCTAATGCTATGGAGTTAATCCCTGGTTCATGGCTAACCGTTTCGTCCACCTAAACAGTTCTGTTGTATGATTAGAACATGCTTGAATAAAGGTTGGGACAGACCTGCATTTTGAATTCTGCATTTTATCTTAACATAACATCATTGTTCTACTTTCCCAGGGATTTAGTTTTGTAGTAGACCAAGCTCAAGGCTCAAGCAGCCTCCAATACCAACATGTTATATCTGAGCTAACTTAATGAGAAATGTTCCTTTTAGGATGGATCTATATGTGTAACAACTGGTCTGTTCACACTCGAGTTGTATAGGTCACTCCTATATTATTCCGGGCCAAAATCTATGCTTAAAAACTATATTGTTTTATTTTTTCCCACCATGTACTTCAGCCCCAACAGTATCCTTTTACTGGCATCCCAGCCTGTGTGTCCTGTCTGTGACAGGCGGGCAGCGCCCCTGATGTGGAACTGGTCTGTATTCCATCTCAAATTAAACTGTGCCCAGACCATTTAATCCACAGATTAGGATATTTCTCATCGATAGCCTTTGATTCGACTTGTCGTAGGAAGTGGCCGTGCTTGTTCCCTATCCATTCAACATGCTTTAATATCTCTGTGAGAGTGAAAAGTGAACCCTGTACCCGTCCGTCAGAGCACAGCCGGAATGGTCCTTCTCTATTATAGTTAATTGAGTTTGTCCCTCCATGTCATCGAATGGGCTTTCTTATCGGGGCCGGCAGGGATCTGAGAGTAGACTAGCTCTCTGCTGCAATCCCATGGTGTTAATCTTCCACGTCACTCTCCTCTCAGCAAACAGCACCCAGAACTGAGGAAGGGATTCGCTACACCCCACTGTTCTCCTGTCCCAAAACAATGGTTCTTGAAATGGGTGGTCTTTTCAAATATTAGCTTTCCAATGTAAATATTAAGGTCATTATGTTGAGTTTGGTGTGTCATCTTGGTTTTTGTTCATTGTGTATGTGTGTATATGATGTGTGTGTATATAATGTGTGTTGTGTGTGTATATGTGTGTGTGTATGATGTGTATGATGTGTGTATATAATGTGTGTGTATATAATGTGTGTGTAAACAATGTGTGTGTAGTGGATATAATGTGTGTATATAACGTGTGTGTTGCTCATTTTCGTCTGTTAGCCCCATGGCCCCTTGCATGATCCTGCAGCCAGCGTTCTGGCTCCCGTCCCCTTAGCCCTGCTGCCAGCGTTCTGGCTCCCCTCCCCTCAGCCCTGCCGCCAGCATTCGGGCTCCCCTGCCCTCAACTCTGCTGCTAGCGTCGGGCTCCCCTCCCCTCAGCCCTGCTGCCAGCGTTCTGGCTCCCCTACCCTCAGTCCTGCTGCCAGCATTCTGGCTCCCCTGCCCTCAGTCCTGCTGCCAGCATTCTGGCTCCCCTGCCCTCAGTCCTGCTGCCAGCATTCTGGCTCCCCTCTCCTCAGTCCTGCTGCCAGCATTCTGGCTCCCCTCCCCTCAGCCCTGCTGCCAGCGTTCTGGCTCCCCTACCCTCAGTCCTGCTGCCAGCATTCTGGCTCCCCTCCCCTCAGTCCTGCTGCCAGCATTCTGGCTCCCCTCCCCTCAGCCCTGCTGCCAGCATTCTGGCTCCCCTCCCCTCAGCCCTGCTGCCAGCGTTCTGGCTCCCCTACCCTCAGTCCTGCTGCCAGCATTCTGGCTCCCCTGCCCTCAGTCCTGCTGCCAGCATTCTGGCTCCCCTCTCCTCAGTCCTGCTGCCAGCGTTCTGGCTCCCCTACCCTCAGTCCTGCTGCCAGCATTCTGTTCTGGCTCCCCTCTCCTCATCCCCTCCAGCGTTCTGTTCTGGCTCCCCTCTCCTCAGCCCTGCTGCCAGCGTTCTGTTCTAGCTCCCCTCTCCTCATCCCCTCCAGCATTCTGTTCTGGCTCCCCTCTCCTCAGCTCTGCTGCCAGTGTTCTGTTCTGGCTCCCTTCTCCTCAGCCCTGCTGCCAGCATTCTGTTCTGGCTCCCTTCTCCTCAGCCCCTCCAGCATTCTGTTCTGGCTCCTTCCCTCTCAGCCCCTCCAGCGTTCTGTTCTGGATCCCCTCTCCTCATCCCCTCCAGCGTTCTGTTCTGGCTCCCCTCAGCCTGTCCAGCGTTCTGTTCTGGCTCCCCTCCCCTCAGCCCCTCCAGCATTCTGTTCTGGCTCCTCTCAGACCCTCCAGCATTCTGTTCTTGCTCCCGTCCCCTCAGCCCCTCCAGCATTCTGTTCTGGCTCCTCTCCTCTCAGACCCTCCAGCGTTCTGTTCTGGCTCCTCTCCTCTCAGACCCTCCAGCGTTCTGTTCTGGCTCCTCTCCTCTCAGACCCTCCAGCGTTCTGTTCTGGCTCCCCTCCCCTCAGCCCCTCCAGCATTCTGTTCTGCCTCCCCTCTCCTCATCCCCTCCAGCGTTCTGTTCTGGCTCCTCTCCTCTCAGACCCTCCAGTGTTCTGTTCTGGCTCCTCTCCTCTCAGACCCTCCAGCGTTCTGTTCTGGCTCCTCTCCTCTCAGACCCTCCAGCGTTCTGTTCTGGCTCCTCTCCTCTCAGACCCTCCAGCGTTCTGTTCTGGCTCCCCTCCCCTCAGCCCCTCCAGCATTCTGTTCTGCCTCCCCTCTCCTCATCCCCTCCAGCGTTCTGTTCTGGCTCCTCTCATCCCCTCCAGCGTTCTGTTCTGGCTCCTCTCCTCTCATCCCCTCCAGCGTTCTGTTCTGGCTCCTCTCCTCTCAGCCTGTCCAGCGTTCTGTTCTGGCTCCCCTCAGCCTGTCCAGCGTTCTGTTCTGGCTCCCCTCAGCCCCTCCAGCGTTCTGTTCTGTTCTGTTCTCCCCTCCCCTCCAGCATCATGGCCCCATGATGATTTGCATGGCGTGTTTGTCTTAGCTAATCACAGCTTCTCCTCCAACAAGACTGGCAACATCAGAACATGGCTGTTTGTCTAATTAAGGTGCTAATTGAATTAAATGGCTCCGGTAATGAGCAGACGAGTAGCATAAAAAGCAAAGAGTCAGATCGAGCTAATTAACAAAAGCGGCACGACTTAATTATACACACTAAAAATGCATGCAGCACTGCCCCCCCTATATTGTTAATTGGTGCAAGGGGGAAATGTATGATAATTGGCTCAATAATAGTTGTGAGAGTAAGGGAAGAGACAAGCTCCAAGCTGAAGGAGTAATTACATAAAACGACAGACAATCACAGCCTACCATTAAATAATAGGCAGGATATTTCACTCCTATTGCCCAACACTTTATGGAATATTATTGATCCACTTATTCTGTGCTGTGGTAATATAATCTCCTCTCCAGAGGCCAAGTGTCCATACAGGCAGCTTGTTCCATTATTTCCCTATTATCAAATAGGAGGCAATGTCTGATAGATAATGCTGAGATAAAAAAATAATCATGAACCAAATATTTATACTTTAACCTGTTCTAACCTAGTAGGCAATCTGCATAGGATTTCCTGACATCATTATTAGGAATAGTTTTGTACATTTTAGCTCCTACTGTATATAGTGTTTCCAAGCCTCTCTGGTTGTATTTTCCATATTGTGTGTAGTGTAAGGCCAGAGAAAAGGATTTATATGAATAGTTGGAGAGATCAGGTAAATTCATAGGAGGGCCTGCATCCCAATAGGGACAGTTGATTCACGTGTCAGCAGTAACTCTCCCAGCCAGGAATGGTATGCTGTGTTCTACAGCCAGCCTCGGAGGGCTCCTGCAATAATGCCCTTTTGTGTTTCCTATCCACCAGATTAAATTACTAATCCTCTCACAGTAAAGGAGCCTGGCTCATTTACAAATGCAATTAGAATTTCAGATAGTCTCTCAATCTTCCACTCATTTGGATCCCAATTGAACCTATTTTTCTTTCTTTAGTGGTATTTTCTCTCCCTTTTTTCTCTCCCTTTCTCTCACTCTCTCACTCTCTTACCCTCCCTCCTTCCCTCTCTCACTACTGATTAAGTGATTAGAGGTTATGAGTACTGTTGGAGATTAGTCAAGCAGGGAGAGTGTAAATTGGCAAGGATGTTTTATCAGTGCATGTCACAATATATGAAAGCAGATGTGCGTTCTCGGCCCTGCTCTCCCACATTACTGTTATAGAATAATTGAGATATTTTTTATTCCTCGCAGATTACCACTTTCACTGATCACGCTGTCACATCAAACTGAGCACTTCATTCGCCTTGTATGCATGCCAGATCTATTTTGCCTTCATAATCGGCTGATATTACCGCTGCACAAAGAAGATAAAGACATCAGCCTGATAGATAGCCAAAAGATTAAATGGGATCTTTATGACTTCTTTGATCATCAGTTTTGACTGCATGATAAAATGAGTCAAGTTGGGTACTGATTTGTTCTTTATTGGAACCAAACATTAGCCTGGGGCAGCGAACCTTGGGGCTGACGCTTCTCATTTAAGGTGGAACCAGACGGACCCTTTGGGCTGTCAGACTGAATTCAACCACATGTCCCTTAAGAGACGCAAATAGTAAATAACATCAGCAGCTTTGTGGCTTTTCTATATGCATTTCCTCTTCTTCCAATATTCTTCCTAAACTACAACATACGAAACCAAAATGAGAAAATGTCTGTCTGTCTGCGAATGGAACAAATACTAAGAATGAGTGAATTCAAGAGCTTTATCAGATAACTAGGGGGTTAAATAGGATCCGTTAAATACTCGCTCAATACCTATCCTTATGTTTATGTCAGATACTTTAATGCCAGTGAATATTCTGACACCCCCTCCCATACATATTAAGCCAGTACTTTTATCATTTGTTATGTTTTGTTGATATTTGTTGTATTGATATACACTATGCTGTTATTAAATCAGGAAATCTGGAAAAATAGCTTGGTTTGAAATGGAATAATTTTCACTGCACGCGTTCACACACGTATAGAAAGTGAATAATTTTCACTAGACGCATTCGCCCGTATACACACGCATGTGCACACAAATATGCACATGTACAGACACAAACCCATTCTTTGCAGTCCACCTTAAAACGTGAAGATTAAATGAGAGATTTTGCTATGCAGATCAAGGCTTGGGCACTTGCGCTGACAGATACTAATGTCTAAATCAGCGTCCCAGACCAGGCCGGGCCGTCGCTCGTGTTCACTGTAGAAATGTCACCTGTTCCCATCCAACGATTTGCATAATGCAAAGCTTCTCACTCGTAAAATACAGATTAAGATGGGAAGGAGAGAGCCATTCGTAAAGCACAGAGCCATTTCAGGCCTGTAGCCCCTGTGATTAACTCACTCAGGACTGCGGCTGCTGAAATGTTAACGCAACAGTATTAATTACGTGCCGACACACCGCGGCCATGCTGTAATGACCTTTGCTCATTCAAGTGCATGGCTGAATGTTCCATAACCAAGGTGTTATATAGTATGGTGCTCAACACGAACTTCTGCCTCACTTCTATTGTGTTGGGCTGGCTCTAAGACACCTAGCTAATGGGGTTGGGTTGGCTCTAAGACACCTAGCTAATGGGGTTGGGCTGGTACTAAGACAGCTAGCTAATGGGTTTGGGCTGGTTTCTAAGACACCTAGCTAATGGGGTTGGGCTGACTCTAAGACACCTGGCTAATGGGATTGGGCTGGATCTAAGACACCTAGCTAATGGGTTTGGGCTGACTCTAAGACAGCTAGCTAATGGGTTTGGGCTGGTTTCTAAGACACCTAGCTAATGGGGTTGGGCTGTTTCTAAGACACCTAGCTAATGGGGTTGGGCTGGCTCTAAGACACCTAGCTAATGGGGTTGGGCTGGCTCTAAAATGACTAGCTAATGGGGTTGGGCTGGCTCTAAGACACCTAGCTAATGGGGTTGGGCTGGCTCTAAGACACCTAGCTAATGGGGTTGGGCTGGCTCTAAAATGACTAGCTAATGGGGTTGGGCTGGCTCTAAGACACCTAGCTAATGGGGTTGGGCTGACTCTAAGACACCTATCTAATGAGATTGGGCTGGCTCTAAAATGACTAGCTAATGGGGTTGGGCTGGTTCTAAGACACCTAGCTAATGGGTTTGGGCTGACTCTAAGACACCTATCTAATGAGATTGGGGTGGCTCTAAAATGACTAGCTAATGGGGTTGGGCTGGCTCTAAGACACCTAGCTAATGGGTTTGGGCTGGTTCTAAGGTACCTAGCTAACGGGGTTGGGCTGACTCTAAGACACCTAGCTAATGGGGTTGGGCTGGTTCTAAGACACCTAGCTAATGGGGTTGGGTTGGCTCTAAGACACCTAGCTAATGGGGTAGGGTTGGCTCTAAGACACCTAGCTAATGGGGTTGGGCTGGCTCTAAGACACCTAGCTAATGGGGTTGGGTTGGCTCTAAGACACCTAGCTAATGGGGTTGGGCTGGCTGTAAGGCACCTAGCTATGGGGTTGGGCTGACTCTAAGACACCTAGCTAATGGGGTTGGGCTGGTTTCTAAGAGACCTAGCTAATGGGGTTGGGATGACTCTAAGACACCTAGCTAATGGGGTTGGGTTGGCTCTTAGACACCTAGCTAATGGGGTTGGGTTGGCTCTAAGACACCTAGCTAATGGGGTTGGGTTGGCTCTAAGACACCTAGCTAACGGGGTTGGGCTGGCTGTAAGGCACCTAGCTAATGGGGTTGGGCTGGCTGTAAGGCACCTAGCTATGGGGTTGGGCTGACTCTAAGACACCTAGCTAATGGGGTTGGGCTGGTTTCTAAGAGACCTAGCTAATGGGGTTGGGCTGACTCTAAGACACCTAGCTAATGGGGTTGGGTTGGCTCTAAGACACCTAGCTAATGGGGTTGGGTTGGCTCTAAGACACCTAGCTAATGGGGTTGGGTTGGCTCTAAGACACCTAGCTAATGGGGTTGGGCTGGCTGTAAGGCACCTAGCTAATGGGCAGTAGTGGGAAAAAGTACCCAATTGTCATACTTGAGTAAAAGTAAAGATACCTTAAATGAAAATTACTCAAGTAAAAGTGAAAGTCACCCAGTAAAATACTATTTGAGTAAAAGTCTAAAAGTGTTTGGTTTTAAATATACTTAAGTATCAAAAGTAAATGTAATTGCTAAAATATAATTAACTATTGAAAGCTAAAGTAAAAGTATAAATAATTTCAAATTCCCAATATTAAACAAGCCAGATGGCACCGTTTATTTATTTATGGATAACCAGCGGCACACTCCAATACAGACATAATTTACAAATTAAGCATTTGTGTTTAGTGAGTCCGCCAGATCAGAGGCAGTAGGGATGACCAGGGATGTTCTCTGTTTAGTGAGTCCGCCAGATCAGAGGCAGTAGGGATGACCAGGGATGTTCTCTGTTTAGTGAGTCCACCAGATCAGAGGCAATTGGGATGACCAGGGATGTTTTCTTGATAAGTGCATGAACTGGACTATTTTCCTGTTGTGCTAGCCATTCAAAATGTAACTAATACTTCTGAGTTTCAGGGAAAATGTATGGAGTAAAAAGTACATTATTTTCTTTAGGAATGTAGTGAATTAAAAGTAAAAGCTGTCCAAAATATCAACAATAAAATGAAGTACAGATACCCCCAAAAACTAATTAAGTAGTACTTTAAAGTATTTTAACTTAAGGACTTTACACCACTGGTAAAGGCGTTGGGCTGGCTCTAAGACACCTAGCTAATGGGGTTGGGCTGGCTCTAAGATACCTAGCTAATGGGGTTGGGATGGTTCTAAGGTACCTAGCTAATGGGGTTTGGGCTGGATTCTAAGACACCTAGCTAATGGGGTTTGGGCTGGTTTCAAAGTGACCTAGCTAATGGGGTTGGGCTGGCTCTAAGATACCTAGTTAATGGGGTTGGGATGGTTCGAAGGTACCTAGCTAATGGGGTTTGGGCTGGTTTCTAAGACACCTAGCTAATGGGGTTGGGCTGGCTCTAAGACACCTAGCTAATGGGGTTGGGCTGACTCTAAGACACCTAGCTAATGGGGTTGGGCTGGCTCTAAGACACCTAGCTAAAGGGGTTGGGCTGGCTCTAAGACACCTAGCTAATGGGGTTGGGTTTACTCTAAGACACCTAGCTAATGGGGTTGGGCTGGCTCTAAGACACCTAGCTAATGGGGTTGGGCTGACTCTAAGACACCTAGCTAATTGGGATGGGCTGGCTCTAAGACACCTAGCTAATGGGGTTGGGCTGGCTCTAAGACACCTAGCTAATGGGGTTGGGTTGACTCTAAGACACCTAGCTAATGGGGTTGGGTTGACTCTAAGACACCTAGCTAATGGGGTTGGGTTGACTCTAAGACACCTAGCTAATGGGGTTGGGTTGACTCTAAGACACCTAGCTAATGGGGTTGGGCTGACTCTAAGACACCTGGCTAATGGGATTGGGCTGGATCTAAGACACCTAGCTAATGGGTTTGGGCTGACTCTAAGACACCTAGCTAATGGGTTTGGGCTGGTTTCTAAGACACCTAGCTAATGGGGTTGGGCTGGTTTCTAAGACACCTAGCTAATGGGGTTGGGCTGGCTCTAAGACACCTAGCTAATGGGGTTGGGCTGGCTCTAAAATGACTAGCTAATGGGGTTGGGCTGGCTCTAAGACACCTAGCTAATGGGGTTGGGCTGGCTCTAAGACACCTAGCTAATGGGGTTGGGCTGGCTCTAAAATGACTAGCTAATGGGGTTGGGCTGGCTCTAAGACACCTAGCTAATGGGGTTGGGCTGACTCTAAGACACCTATCTAATGAGATTGGGCTGGCTCTAAAATGACTAGCTAATGGGGTTGGGCTGGTTCTAAGACACCTAGCTAATGGGTTTGGGCTGACTCTAAGACACCTATCTAATGAGATTGGGGTGGCTCTAAAATGACTAGCTAATGGGGTTGGGCTGGCTCTAAGACACCTAGCTAATGGGTTTGGGCTGGTTCTAAGGTACCTAGCTAACGGGGTTGGGCTGACTCTAAGACACCTAGCTAATGGGGTTGGGCTGGTTCTAAGACACCTAGCTAATGGGGTTGGGTTGGCTCTAAGACACCTAGCTAATGGGGTAGGGTTGGCTCTAAGACACCTAGCTAATGGGGTTGGGCTGGCTCTAAGACACCTAGCTAATGGGGTTGGGTTGGCTCTAAGACACCTAGCTAATGGGGTTGGGCTGGCTGTAAGGCACCTAGCTATGGGGTTGGGCTGACTCTAAGACACCTAGCTAATGGGGTTGGGCTGGTTTCTAAGAGACCTAGCTAATGGGGTTGGGATGACTCTAAGACACCTAGCTAATGGGGTTGGGTTGGCTCTTAGACACCTAGCTAATGGGGTTGGGTTGGCTCTAAGACACCTAGCTAATGGGGTTGGGTTGGCTCTAAGACACCTAGCTAACGGGGTTGGGCTGGCTGTAAGGCACCTAGCTAATGGGGTTGGGCTGGCTGTAAGGCACCTAGCTATGGGGTTGGGCTGACTCTAAGACACCTAGCTAATGGGGTTGGGCTGGTTTCTAAGAGACCTAGCTAATGGGGTTGGGCTGACTCTAAGACACCTAGCTAATGGGGTTGGGTTGGCTCTAAGACACCTAGCTAATGGGGTTGGGTTGGCTCTAAGATACCTAGCTAATGGGGTTGGGTTGGCTCTAAGACACCTAGCTAATGGGGTTGGGCTGGCTGTAAGGCACCTAGCTAATGGGCAGTAGTGGGAAAAAGTACCCAATTGTCATACTTGAGTAAAAGTAAAGATACCTTAAATGAAAATTACTCAAGTAAAAGTGAAAGTCACCCAGTAAAATACTATTTGAGTAAAAGTCTAAAAGTGTTTGGTTTTAAATATACTTAAGTATCAAAAGTAAATGTAATTGCTAAAATATAATTAACTATTGAAAGCTAAAGTAAAAGTATAAATAATTTCAAATTCCCAATATTAAACAAGCCAGATGGCACCGTTTATTTATTTATGGATAACCAGCGGCACACTCCAATACAGACATAATTTACAAATTAAGCATTTGTGTTTAGTGAGTCCGCCAGATCAGAGGCAGTAGGGATGACCAGGGATGTTCTCTGTTTAGTGAGTCCGCCAGATCAGAGGCAGTAGGGATGACCAGGGATGTTCTCTGTTTAGTGAGTCCACCAGATCAGAGGCAATTGGGATGACCAGGGATGTTTTCTTGATAAGTGCATGAACTGGACTATTTTCCTGTTGTGCTAGCCATTCAAAATGTAACTAATACTTCTGAGTTTCAGGGAAAATGTATGGAGTAAAAAGTACATTATTTTCTTTAGGAATGTAGTGAATTAAAAGTAAAAGCTGTCCAAAATATCAACAATAAAATGAAGTACAGATACCCCCAAAAACTAATTAAGTAGTACTTTAAAGTATTTTAACTTAAGGACTTTACACCACTGGTAAAGGCGTTGGGCTGGCTCTAAGACACCTAGCTAATGGGGTTGGGCTGGCTCTAAGATACCTAGCTAATGGGGTTGGGATGGTTCTAAGGTACCTAGCTAATGGGGTTTGGGCTGGTTTCTAAGACACCTAGCTAATGGGGTTTGGGCTGGTTTCAAAGAGACCTAGCTAATGGGGTTGGGCTGGCTCTAAGATACCTAGTTAATGGGGTTGGGATGGTTCGAAGGTACCTAGCTAATGGGGTTTGGGCTGGTTTCTAAGACACCTAGCTAATGGGGTTGGGCTGGCTCTAAGACACCTAGCTAATGGGGTTGGGCTGGCTCTAAGACACCTAGCTAATGGGGTTGGGCTGATTCTAAGGTACCTAGCTAATGGGTTTGGGCTGGTTTCTAAGACACCTAGCTAATGGGGTTGGGCTGGTTCTAAGGTACCTAGCTAATGGGTTTGGGCTGGTTTCTAAGACACCTAGCTATGGGGTTGGGCTGGTTCTAAGGTACCTAGCTAATGGGGTTGGGCTGGCTCTAAGACACCTAGCTAATGGGGTTGGGCTGACTCTAATACACCTAGCTAATGGGGTTGGGCTGGTTCTAAGACACCTAGCTAATGGGGTTTGGCTGGCTCTAAGACACCTAGCTAATGGGGTTGGGCTGGTTCTAAGGTACCTAGCTAATGGGGTTGGGCTGGTTCTAAGGTACCTAGCTAATGGGTTTGGGCTGGTTTCTAAGACACCTAGCTATGGGGTTGGGCTGGTTCTAAGGTACCTAGCTAATGGGGTTGGGCTGGCTCTAAGACACCTAGCTAATGGGGTTGGGTTGACTCTAATACACCTAGCTAATGCGGTTGGGCTGGTTCTAAGACACCTAGCTAATGGGGTTTGGCTGGCTCTAAGACACCTAGCTAATGGGGTTGGGCTGGTTCTAAGGTACCTAGCTAATGGGGTTGGGCTGGTTCTAAGGTACCTAGCTATTGGGGTTGGGCTGGTTCTAAGGTACCTAGCCAATGGGGTTGGGCTGGTTCTAAGGTACCTAGCTAATGGGGTTGGGCTGGTTTCTAAGACACCTAGCTAATGGCGTTGGGCTGACTCTAAGACACCTAGCTAATGGGGTTTGGCTGGCTCTAAGATAACTAGCTAATGGGGTTGGGCTGATTCTAAGACACCTAGCTAATGGGGTTGGGTTGACTCTAAGACACCTAGCTAATGGGGTTGGGCTGGCTCTAAGACACCTAGCTAATGGGTTTGGGCTGGCTATAAGACACCTAGCTAATGGGGTTGGGCTGGCTCTAAGATACCTAGCTAATGGGGTTGGGCTGACTCTAAGACACCTAGCTAATGGGTTTGGGCTGGTTTCTAAGACATCTAGCTAATGGCGTTGGGCTGACTCTAAGACACCTAGCTAATGGGTTTGTGCTGGTTTCTAAGACACCTAGCTAATGGGGTTGGGCTGGCTCTAAGACACCTAGCTAATGGGGTTGGGATGGTTCTAAGGTACCTAGCTAATGTGGTTTGGACTGGTTTCTAAGACACCTAGCTAATGGGGTTGGGCTGGTTCTAAGGTACCTAGCTAATGGGTTTGGGCTGGTTTCTAAGGTACCTAGCTAATGGGGTTGGGCTGGTTTCTAAGACACCTAGCTAATTTAGTTTGGGCTGGTTTCTAAGACACCTAGCTAATTTAGTTTGGGCTGGTTTCTAAGAGAACTAGCTAATTTAGTTTGGGCTGGTTTCTAAGACACCAAGCTAATGGGGTTGGGCTGGCTCTAAGACACCTAGCTAATGGGGTTGGGCTGATTCTAAGGTACCTAGCTAATGGGTTTGGGCTGGTTTCTAAGACACCTAGCTAATGGGGTTGGGCTGGTTTAAGACACCTAGCTAATGGGTTTGGGCTTACTCTAAGACACCTAGCTAATGGGGTTGGGCTGGATCTAAGACACCTAGCTAATGGGTTTGGGCTGACTCTAAGACACCTAGCTAATGGGTTTGGGCTGGTTTCTAAGACACCTAGCTAATGGGGTTGGGCTGGTTTCTAAGACACCTAGCTAATGGGGTTGGGCTGGCTCTAAGACACCTAGCTAATGGGGTTGGGCTGGCTCTAAGATACCTAGCTAATGGGGTTGGGATGGCTCTAAGACACCTAGCTAATGGGGTTGGGTTGGCTGTAAGACACCTAGCTAATGGGGTAGGGTTGGCTCTAAGACACCTAGCTAATGGGGTTGGGCTGGCTCTAAGACACCTAGCTAATGGGGTTGGGTTGGCTCTAAGACACCTAGCTAATGGGGTTGGGCTGGTTTCTAAGACACCTAGCTAATGGGGTTGGGCTGGCTGTAAGGCACCTAGCTAATGGGCAGTAGTGGGAAAAAGTACCCAATTGTCATACTTGAGTAAAAGTAAAGATACCTTAAATGAAAATTACTCAAGTAAAAGTGAAAGTCACCCAGTAAAATACTATTTGAGTAAAAGTCTAAAAGTGTTTGGTTTTAAATATACTTAAGTATCAAAAGTAAATGTAATTGCTAAAATATAATTAACTATTGAAAGCTAAAGTAAAAGTATAAATAATTTCAAATTCCCAATATTAAACAAGCCAGATGGCACCGTTTATTTATTTATGGATAACCAGCGGCACACTCCAATACAGACATAATTTACAAATTAAGCATTTGTGTTTAGTGAGTCCGCCAGATCAGAGGCAGTAGGGATGACCAGGGATGTTCTCTGTTTAGTGAGTCCGCCAGATCAGAGGCAGTAGGGATGACCAGGGATGTTCTCTGTTTAGTGAGTCCACCAGATCAGAGGCAATTGGGATGACCAGGGATGTTTTCTTGATAAGTGCATGAACTGGACTATTTTCCTGTTGTGCTAGCCATTCAAAATGTAACTAATACTTCTGAGTTTCAGGGAAAATGTATGGAGTAAAAAGTACATTATTTTCTTTAGGAATGTAGTGAATTAAAAGTAAAAGCTGTCCAAAATATCAACAATAAAATGAAGTACAGATACCCCCAAAAACTAATTAAGTAGTACTTTAAAGTATTTTAACTTAAGGACTTTACACCACTGGTAAAGGCGTTGGGCTGGCTCTAAGACACCTAGCTAATGGGGTTGGGCTGGCTCTAAGATACCTAGCTAATGGGGTTGGGATGGTTCTAAGGTACCTAGCTAATGGGGTTTGGGCTGGTTTCTAAGACACCTAGCTAATGGGGTTTGGGCTGGTTTCAAAGAGACCTAGCTAATGGGGTTGGGCTGGCTCTAAGATACCTAGTTAATGGGGTTGGGATGGTTCGAAGGTACCTAGCTAATGGGGTTTGGGCTGGTTTCTAAGACACCTAGCTAATGGGGTTGGGCTGGCTCTAAGACACCTAGCTAATGGGGTTGGGCTGGCTCTAAGACACCTAGCTAATGGGGTTGGGCTGATTCTAAGGTACCTAGCTAATGGGTTTGGGCTGGTTTCTAAGACACCTAGCTAATGGGGTTGGGCTGGTTCTAAGGTACCTAGCTAATGGGTTTGGGCTGGTTTCTAAGACACCTAGCTATGGGGTTGGGCTGGTTCTAAGGTACCTAGCTAATGGGGTTGGGCTGGCTCTAAGACACCTAGCTAATGGGGTTGGGCTGACTCTAATACACCTAGCTAATGGGGTTGGGCTGGTTCTAAGACACCTAGCTAATGGGGTTTGGCTGGCTCTAAGACACCTAGCTAATGGGGTTGGGCTGGTTCTAAGGTACCTAGCTAATGGGGTTGGGCTGGTTCTAAGGTACCTAGCTAATGGGTTTGGGCTGGTTTCTAAGACACCTAGCTATGGGGTTGGGCTGGTTCTAAGGTACCTAGCTAATGGGGTTGGGCTGGCTCTAAGACACCTAGCTAATGGGGTTGGGTTGACTCTAATACACCTAGCTAATGCGGTTGGGCTGGTTCTAAGACACCTAGCTAATGGGGTTTGGCTGGCTCTAAGACACCTAGCTAATGGGGTTGGGCTGGTTCTAAGGTACCTAGCTAATGGGGTTGGGCTGGTTCTAAGGTACCTAGCTATTGGGGTTGGGCTGGTTCTAAGGTACCTAGCCAATGGGGTTGGGCTGGTTCTAAGGTACCTAGCTAATGGGGTTGGGCTGGTTTCTAAGACACCTAGCTAATGGCGTTGGGCTGACTCTAAGACACCTAGCTAATGGGGTTTGGCTGGCTCTAAGATAACTAGCTAATGGGGTTGGGCTGATTCTAAGACACCTAGCTAATGGGGTTGGGTTGACTCTAAGACACCTAGCTAATGGGGTTGGGCTGGCTCTAAGACACCTAGCTAATGGGTTTGGGCTGGCTATAAGACACCTAGCTAATGGGGTTGGGCTGGCTCTAAGATACCTAGCTAATGGGGTTGGGCTGACTCTAAGACACCTAGCTAATGGGTTTGGGCTGGTTTCTAAGACATCTAGCTAATGGCGTTGGGCTGACTCTAAGACACCTAGCTAATGGGTTTGTGCTGGTTTCTAAGACACCTAGCTAATGGGGTTGGGCTGGCTCTAAGACACCTAGCTAATGGGGTTGGGATGGTTCTAAGGTACCTAGCTAATGTGGTTTGGACTGGTTTCTAAGACACCTAGCTAATGGGGTTGGGCTGGTTCTAAGGTACCTAGCTAATGGGTTTGGGCTGGTTTCTAAGGTACCTAGCTAATGGGGTTGGGCTGGTTTCTAAGACACCTAGCTAATTTAGTTTGGGCTGGTTTCTAAGACACCTAGCTAATTTAGTTTGGGCTGGTTTCTAAGAGAACTAGCTAATTTAGTTTGGGCTGGTTTCTAAGACACCAAGCTAATGGGGTTGGGCTGGCTCTAAGACACCTAGCTAATGGGGTTGGGCTGATTCTAAGGTACCTAGCTAATGGGTTTGGGCTGGTTTCTAAGACACCTAGCTAATGGGGTTGGGCTGGTTTAAGACACCTAGCTAATGGGTTTGGGCTTACTCTAAGACACCTAGCTAATGGGGTTGGGCTGGATCTAAGACACATAGCTAATGGGTTTGGGCTGACTCTAAGACACCTAGCTAATGGGTTTGGGCTGGTTTCTAAGACACCTAGCTAATGGGGTTGGGCTGGTTTCTAAGACACCTAGCTAATGGGGTTGGGCTGGCTCTAAGACACCTAGCTAATGGGGTTGGGCTGGCTCTAAAATGACTAGCTAATGGGGTTGGGCTGGCTCTAAGACAACTAGCTAATGGGGTTGGGCTGGCTCTAAGACACCTAGCTAATGGGGTTGGGCTGGCTCTAAAATGACTAGCTAATGGGGTTGGGCTGGCTCTAAGACACCTAGCTAATGGGGTTGGGCTGACTCTAAGACACCTATCTAATGAGATTGGGCTGGCTCTAAAATGACTAGCTAATGGGGTTGGGCTGGTTCTAAGACACCTAGCTAATGGGTTTGGGCTGACTCTAAGACACCTATCTAATGAGATTGGGGTGGCTCTAAAATGACTAGCTAATGGGGTTGGGCTGGCTCTAAGACACCTAGCTAATGGGTTTGGGCTGGTTCTAAGGTACCTAGCTAACGGGGTTGGGCTGACTCTAAGACACCTAGCTAATGGGGTTGGGTTGGCTCTAAGACACCTAGCTAATGGGGTTGGGTTGGCTCTAAGACACCTAGCTAATGGGGTTGGGTTGGCTCTAAGACACCTAGCTAATGGGGTTGGGCTGGCTGTAAGGCACCTAGCTAATGGGCAGTAGTGGGAAAAAGTACCCAATTGTCATACTTGAGTAAAAGTAAAGATACCTTAAATGAAAATTACTCAAGTAAAAGTGAAAGTCACCCAGTAAAATACTATTTGAGTAAAAGTCTAAAAGTGTTTGGTTTTAAATATACTTAAGTATCAAAAGTAAATGTAATTGCTAAAATATAATTAACTATTGAAAGCTAAAGTAAAAGTATAAATAATTTCAAATTCCCAATATTAAACAAGCCAGATGGCACCGTTTATTTATTTATGGATAACCAGCGGCACACTCCAATACAGACATAATTTACAAATTAAGCATTTGTGTTTAGTGAGTCCGCCAGATCAGAGGCAGTAGGGATGACCAGGGATGTTCTCTGTTTAGTGAGTCCACCAGATCAGAGGCAATTGGGATGACCAGGGATGTTTTCTTGATAAGTGCATGAACTGGACTATTTTCCTGTTGTGCTAGCCATTCAAAATGTAACTAATACTTCTGAGTTTCAGGGAAAATGTATGGAGTAAAAAGTACATTATTTTCTTTAGGAATGTAGTGAATTAAAAGTAAAAGCTGTCCAAAATATCAACAATAAAATGAAGTACAGATACCCCCAAAAACTAATTAAGTAGTACTTTAAAGTATTTTAACTTAAGGACTTTACACCACTGGTAAAGGCGTTGGGCTGGCTCTAAGACACCTAGCTAATGGGGTTGGGCTGGCTCTAAGATACCTAGCTAATGGGGTTGAGGTGGTTCTAAGGTACCTAGCTAATGGGGTTTGGGCTGGTTTCTAAGACACCTAGCTAATGGGGTTTGGGCTGGTTTCAAAGAGACCTAGCTAATGGGGTTGGGCTGGCTCTAAGATACCTAGCTAATGGGGTTGGGGATGGTTCGAAGGTACCTAGCTAATGGGGTTTGGGCTGGTTTAAAAGACACCTAGCTAATGGGGTTGGGCTGGCTCTAAGACACCTAGCTAATGGGGTTGGGCTGGCTCTAAAATGACTAGCTAATGGGGTTGGGCTGGCTCTAAGACACCTAGCTAATGGGGTTGGGCTGGCTCTAAGACACCTAGCTAATGGGGTTTGGCTGGCTCTAAAATGACTAGCTAATGGGGTTGGGCTGGCTCTAAGACACCTAGCTAATGGGGTTGGGCTGACTCTAAGACACCTATCTAATGAGATTGGGCTGGCTCTAAAATGACTAGCTAATGGGGTTGGGCTGGTTCTAAGACACCTAGCTAATGGGTTTGGGCTGACTCTAAGACACCTATCTAATGAGATTGGGCTGGCTCTAAAATGACTAGCTAATGGGGTTGGGCTGGCTCTAAGACACCTAGCTAATGGGTTTGGGCTGGTTCTAAGGTACCTAGCTAACGGGGTTGGGCTGACTCTAAGACACCTAGCTAATGGGGTTGGGCTGGTTCTAAGACACCTAGCTAATGGGGTTGGGTTGGCTCTAAGACACCTAGCTAATGGGGTAGGGTTGGCTCTAAGACACCTAGCTAATGGGGTTGGGCTGGCTCTAAGACACCTAGCTAATGGGGTTGGGTTGGCTCTAAGACACCTAGCTAATGGGGTTGGGCTGGCTGTAAGGCACCTAGCTATGGGGTTGGGCTGACTCTAAGACACCTAGCTAATGGGGTTGGGCTGGTTTCTAAGAGACCTAGCTAATGGGGTTGGGTTGGCTCTTAGACACCTAGCTAATGGGGTTGGGTTGGCTCTAAGACACCTAGCTAATGGGGTTGGGTTGGCTCTAAGACACCTAGCTAATGGGGTTGGGCTGGCTGTAAGGCACCTAGCTAATGGGGTTGGGCTGGCTGTAAGGCACCTAGCTATGGGCTTGGGCTGACTCTAAGACACCTAGCTAATGGGGTTGGGCTGGTTTCTAAGAGACCTAGCTAATGGGGTTGGGCTGACTCTTCAACACCTAGCTAATGGGGTTGGGTTGGCTCTAAGACACCTAGCTAATGGGGTTGGGCTGGCTGTAAGGCACCTAGCTAATGGGCAGTAGTGGGAAAAAGTACCCAATTGTCATACTTGAGTAAAAGTAAAGATACCTTAAATGAAAATTACTCAAGTAAAAGTGAAAGTCACCCAGTAAAATACTATTTGAGTAAAAGTCTAAAAGTGTTTGGTTTTAAATATACTTAAGTATCAAAAGTAAATGTAATTGCTAAAATATAATTAACTATTGAAAGCTAAAGTAAAAGTATAAATAATTTCAAATTCCCAATATTAAACAAGCCAGATGGCACCGTTTATTTATTTATGGATAACCAGCGGCACACTCCAATACAGACATAATTTACAAATTAAGCATTTGTGTTTAGTGAGTCCGCCAGATCAGAGGCAGTAGGGATGACCAGGGATGTTCTCTGTTTAGTGAGTCCGCCAGATCAGAGGCAGTAGGGATGACCAGGGATGTTCTCTGTTTAGTGAGTCCACCAGATCAGAGGCAATTGGGATGACCAGGGATGTTTTCTTGATAAGTGCATGAACTGGACTATTTTCCTGTTGTGCTAGCCATTCAAAATGTAACTAATACTTCTGAGTTTCAGGGAAAATGTATGGAGTAAAAAGTACATTATTTTCTTTAGGAATGTAGTGAATTAAAAGTAAAAGCTGTCCAAAATATCAACAATAAAATGAAGTACAGATACCCCCAAAAACTAATTAAGTAGTACTTTAAAGTATTTTAACTTAAGGACTTTACACCACTGGTAAAGGCGTTGGGCTGGCTCTAAGACACCTAGCTAATGGGGTTGGGCTGGCTCTAAGATACCTAGCTAATGGGGTTGGGATGGTTCTAAGGTACCTAGCTAATGGGGTTTGGGCTGGTTTCTAAGACACCTAGCTAATGGGGTTTGGGCTGGTTTCAAAGAGACCTAGCTAATGGGGTTGGGCTGGCTCTAAGATACCTAGTTAATGGGGTTGGGATGGTTCGAAGGTACCTAGCTAATGGGGTTTGGGCTGGTTTCTAAGACACCTAGCTAATGGGGTTGGGCTGGCTCTAAGACACCTAGCTAATGGGGTTGGGCTGGCTCTAAGACACCTAGCTAATGGGGTTGGGCTGATTCTAAGGTACCTAGCTAATGGGTTTGGGCTGGTTTCTAAGACACCTAGCTAATGGGGTTGGGCTGGTTCTAAGGTACCTAGCTAATGGGTTTGGGCTGGTTTCTAAGACACCTAGCTATGGGGTTGGGCTGGTTCTAAGGTACCTAGCTAATGGGGTTGGGCTGGCTCTAAGACACCTAGCTAATGGGGTTGGGCTGACTCTAATACGCCTAGCTAATGGGGTTGGGCTGGTTCTAAGACACCTAGCTAATGGGGTTTGGCTGGCTCTAAGACACCTAGCTAATGGGGTTGGGCTGGTTCTAAGGTACCTAGCTAATGGGGTTGGGCTGGTTCTAAGGTACCTAGCTATTGGGGTTGGGCTGGTTCTAAGGTACCTAGCCAATGGGGTTGGGCTGGTTCTAAGGTAGCTAGCTAATGGGGTTGGGCTGGTTTCTAAGACACCTAGCTAATGGCGTTGGGCTGACTCTAAGACACCTAGCTAATGGGGTTTGGCTGGCTCTAAGATAACTAGCTAATGGGGTTGGGCTGATTCTAAGACACCTAGCTAATGGGGTTGGGTTGACTCTAAGACACCTAGCTAATGGGGTTGGGCTGGCTCTAAGACACCTAGCTAATGGGTTTGGGCTGGCTATAAGACACCTAGCTAATGGGGTTGGGCTGGCTCTAAGATACCTAGCTAATGGGGTTGGGCTGACTCTAAGACACCTAGCTAATGGGTTTGGGCTGGTTTCTAAGACACCTAGCTAATGGGGTTGGGCTGGCTCTAAGACACCTAGCTAATGGGGATGGAATGGTTCTAGGGTACCTAGCTAATGTGGTTTGGGCTGGTTTCTAAGACACCTAGCTAATGGGGTTGGGCTGGTTCTAAGGTACCTAGCTAATGGGTTTGGGCTGGTTTCTAAGGTACCTAGCTAATGGGTTTGGGCTGGTTTCTAAGACACCTAGCTAATGGGGTTGGGCTGGTTCTAAGGTACCTAGCTAATGGGTTTGGGCTGGTTTCTAAGACACCTAGCTATGGGGTTGGGCTGGTTCTAAGGTACCTAGCTAATGGGGTTGGGCTGGCTCTAAGACACCTAGCTAATGGGGTTGGGCTGACTCTAATACGCCTAGCTAATGGGGTTGGGCTGGTTCTAAGACACCTAGCTAATGGGGTTTGGCTGGCTCTAAGACACCTAGCTAATGGGGTTGGGCTGGTTCTAAGGTACCTAGCTAATGGGGTTGGGCTGGTTCTAAGGTACCTAGCTATTGGGGTTGGGCTGGTTCTAAGGTACCTAGCCAATGGGGTTGGGCTGGTTCTAAGGTACCTAGCTAATGGGGTTGGGCTGGTTTCTAAGACACCTAGCTAATGGCGTTGGGCTGACTCTAAGACACCTAGCTAATGGGGTTTGGCTGGCTCTAAGATAACTAGCTAATGGGGTTGGGCTGATTCTAAGACACCTAGCTAATGGGGTTGGGTTGACTCTAAGACACCTAGCTAATGGGTTTGGGCTGGCTCTAAGACACCTAGCTAATGGGTTTGGGCTGGCTATAAGACACCTAGCTAATGGGGTTGGGCTGGCTCTAAGATACCTAGCTAATGGGGTTGGGCTGACTCTAAGACACCTAGCTAATGGGTTTGGGCTGGTTTCTAAGACACCTAGCTAATGGGGTTGGGCTGGCTCTAAGACACCTAGCTAATGGGGATGGGATGGTTCTAGGGTACCTAGCTAATGTGGTTTGGGCTGGTTTCTAAGACACCTAGCTAATGGGGTTGGGCTGGTTCTAAGGTACCTAGCTAATGGGTTTGGGCTGGTTTCTAAGGTACCTAGCTAATGGGGTTGGGCTGGTTTCTAAGACACCTAGCTAATTTAGTTTGGGCTGGTTTCTAAGACACCTAGCTAATTTAGTTTGGGCTGGTTTCTAAGAGAACTAGCTAATTTAGTTTGGGCTGGTTTCTAAGACACCAAGCTAATGGGGTTGGGCTGGCTCTAAGACACCTAGCTAATGGGGTTGGGCTGATTCTAAGGTACCTAGCTAATGGGTTTGGGCTGGTTTCTAAGACACCTAGCTAATGGGGTTGGGCTGGTTTAAGACACCTAGCTAATGGGTTTGGGCTTACTCTAAGACACCTAGCTAATGGGGTTGGGCTGACTCTATGACATCTAGCTAATGGGGTTGGGCTGGTTCTAAGGTACCTAGCTAATGGGGTTGGGCTTGTTTCTAAGACACCTAGCTAATGGGGTTGGGCTGACTCTAAGACACCTAGCTATGGGGTTCGGCTGGTTTTAAAGTACCTAGCTAATGGGGTTGGGCTGGCTCTAAGACACCTAGCTAATGGGGTTGGGCTTGTTTCTAAGACACCTAGCTAATGGGGTTGGGCTGACTCTAAGACACCTAGCTAATGGGTTTGGGCTGACTCTATGACACCTAGCTAATGGGGTGGGGCTGACTCTAAGACACCTAGCTAATGGGGTTGGGCTGGTTCTATGGTACCTAGCTAATGGGGTTTGGGCTGGTTTCTAAGACACCAAGCTAATGGGGTTGGGCTGACTCTAAGACACCTAGCTAATGGGGTTGGGCTGGTTCTAAGGTACTGGGCTAATGGGGTTGGGCTGGTTCTAAGGTACCTAGCTATTGGGGTTGGGCTGGTTCTAAGGCACCTAGCTAATGGGGTTTGGGCTGGTTCTAAGGTACCTAGCTAATGGGGTTGGGCTGGTTCTAAGGTACCTAGCTATTGGGGTTGGGCTGGTTTTAAGTTACCTAGCTAATGGGGTTGGGATGGTTTCTAAGACACCTAGCTAATGGCGTTGGGCTGATTCTAAGACACCTAGCTAATGGGGTTGGGCTGACTCTAAGACACCTAGCTAAAGGGGTTGGGCTGGCTCTAAGACACCTAGCTAATGGGTTTGGCCTGGCTCTAAGACACCTAGCTAATGGGGTTGGGCTGGCTCTAAGACACCTAGCTAATGGGGTTGGGCTGGTTTCTAAGACACCTTGCTAATGGCGTTGGGCTGACTCTAAGACACCTAGCTAATGGGTTTGGCTGGTTTCTAAGAGACCTAGCTAATGGGGTTGGGCTGGCTCTAAGACACCTAGCTAATGGGGTTGGGATGGTTCTAAGGTACCTAGCTAATGGGGTTTGGGCTGGTTTCTAAGACACCTAGCTAATGGGGTTGGGCTGGCTCTAAGACACCTAGCTAATGGGGATGGGATGGTTCTAGGGTACCTAGCTAATGTGGTTTGGGCTGGTTTCTAAGACACCTAGCTAATGGGGTTGGGCTGGTTCTAAGGTACCTAGCTAATGGGTTTGGGCTGGTTTCTAAGGTACCTAGCTAATGGGGTTGGGCTGGTTTCTAAGACACCTAGCTAATTTAGTTTGGGCTGGTTTCTAAGACACCTAGCTAATTTAGTTTGGGCTGGTTTCTAAGAGAACTAGCTAATTTAGTTTGGGCTGGTTTCTAAGAAACCAAGCTAATGGGGTTGGGCTGGCTCTAAGACACCTAGCTAATGGGGTTGGGCTGATTCTAAGGTACCTAGCTAATGGGTTTGGGCTGGTTTCTAAGACACCTAGCTAATGGGGTTGGGCTGGTTTAAGACACCTAGCTAATGGGTTTGGGCTTACTCTAAGACACCTAGCTAATGGGGTTGGGCTGACTCTATGACATCTAGCTAATGGGGTTGGGCTGGTTCTAAGGTACCTAGCTAATGGGGTTGGGCTTGTTTCTAAGACACCTAGCTAATGGGGTTGGGCTGACTCTAAGACACCTAGCTATGGGGTTCGGCTGGTTCTAAAGTACCTAGCTAATGGGGTTGGGCTGGCTCTAAGACACCTAGCTAATGGGGTTGGGCTTGTTTCTAAGACACCTAGCTAATGGGGTTGGGCTGACTCTAAGACACCTAGCTAATGGGTTTGGGCTGACTCTATGACACCTAGCTAATGGGGTGGGGCTGACTCTAAGACACCTAGCTAATGGGGTTGGGCTGGTTCTACGGTACCTAGCTAATGGGGTTTGGGCTGGTTTCTAAGACACCAAGCTAATGGGGTTGGGCTGACTCTAAGACACCTAGCTAATGGGGTTGGGCTGGTTCTAAGGTACTGGGCTAATGGGGTTGGGCTGGTTCTAAGGTACCTAGCTATTGGGGTTGGGCTGGTTCTAAGGCACCTAGCTAATGGGGTTTGGGCTGGTTCTAAGGTACCTAGCTAATGGGGTTGGGCTGGTTCTAAGGTACCTAGCTATTGGGGTTGGGCTGGTTTTAAGTTACCTAGCTAATGGGGTTGGGATGGTTTCTAAGACACCTAGCTAATGGCGTTGGGCTGATTCTAAGACACCTAGCTAATGGGGTTGGGCTGACTCTAAGACACCTAGCTAAAGGGGTTGGGCTGGCTCTAAGACACCTAGCTAATGGGTTTGGCCTGGCTCTAAGACACCTAGCTAATGGGGTTGGGCTGGCTCTAAGACACCTAGCTAATGGGGTTGGGCTGGTTTCTAAGACACCTTGCTAATGGCGTTGGGCTGACTCTAAGACACCTAGCTAATGGGTTTGGCTGGTTTCTAAGAGACCTAGCTAATGGGGTTGGGCTGGCTCTAAGACACCTAGCTAATGGGGTTGGGATGGTTCTAAGGTACCTAGCTAATGGGGTTTGGGCTGGTTTCTAAGACACCTAGCTAATGGGGTTGGGCTGACTCTAAGACACCTATCTATGGGGTTGGGCTGACTCTATGACACCTAGCTAATGGGGTTGGGCTGGTTCTAAGGTACCTAGCTAATGGGGATGGGCTGGTTTCTAAGACACCTAGCTAATGGGGTTGGGCTGACTCTAAGACACCTAGCTATGGGGTTCGGCTGGTTCTAAAGTACCTAGCTAATGGGGTCGGGCTGGTTTCTAAGACACCTAGCTAATGGGGTTGGGCTGACTCTAAGACACCTAGCTAATGGGGTTGGGCTGGTTCTAAGGTACTGGGCTAATGGGGTTGGTCTGGTTCTAAGGTACCTAGCTATTGGGGTTGGGCTGGTTCTAAGGTACCTAGCTAATGGGTTTTGGGCTGGTTCTAAGGTACCTAGCTAATGGGGTTGGGCTGGTTCTAAGGTACCTAGCTATTGGGGTTGGGATGGTTTTATGTTACCTAGCTAATGGGGTTGGGCTGGTTTCTAAGACACCTAGCTAATGGCGTTGGGCTGATTCTAAGACACCTAGCTAATGGGGTTTGGCTGGCTCTAAGACACCTAGCTAATGGGGTTGGGCTGATTCTAAGACACCTAGCTAATGGGGTTGGGCTGACTCTAAGACACCTAGCTAATGGGGTTGGGCTGGCTCTAAGACACCTAGCTAATGGGTTTGGCCTGGCTCTAAGACACCTAGCTAATGGGGTTGGGCTGGCTCTAAGACACCTAGCTAATGGGGTTGGGCTGGTTTCTAAGACACCTTGATAATGGCGTTGGGCTGACTCTAAGACACCTAGCTAATGGGTTTGGCTGGTTTCTAAGAGACCTAGCTAATGGGGTTGGGCTGGCTCAAAGACACCTAGCTAATGGGGTTGGGATGGTTCTAAGGTACCTAGCTAATGGGGTTTGGGCTGGTTTCTAAGACACCTAGCTAATGGGGTTGGGCTGACTCTAAGATACCTAGCTATGGGGTTGGGCTGGTTCTAAGGTACCTAGCTAATGGGTTTGGGCTGGTTTCTAAGGTACCTAGCTAATGGGGTTGGGCTGGTTTCTAAGACACCTAGCAAATTTAGTTTGGGCTGGTTTCTAAGACACCTAGCTAATTTAGTTTGGGCTGGTTTCTAAGACACCTAGCTAATTTAGTTTGGGCTGGTTTCTAAGACACCAAGCTAATGGGGTTGGGCTGGCTCTAAGACACCTAGCTAATGGGGTTGGGCTGATTCTAAGGTACCTAGCTAATGGGGTTGGGCTGGTTTCTAAGACACCTAGCTAATGGGGTTGGGCTGGTTTTAAGACACCTAGCTAATGGGGTTGGGCTTAGTCTAAGACACCTAGCTAATGGGGTTGGGCTGTATCTATGACACCTAGCTAATGGGGTTGGGCTGACTCTAAGACACCTAGCTAATGGGGTTGGGCTGGTTCTAAGTTACTGGGCTAATGGGGTTGGGCTGGTTCTAAGGTACCTAGCTATTGGGGTTGGGCTGGTTCTAAGGTACCTAGCTAATGGGGTTTGGGCTGGTTCTAAGGTACCTAGCTAATGGGGTTGGGCTGGTTCTAAGGTACCTAGCTATTGGGGTTGGGATGGTTTTATGTTACCTAGCTAATGGGGTTGGGCTGGTTTCTAAGACACCTAGCTAATGGCGTTGGGCTGATTCTAAGACACCTAGCTAATGGGGTTTGGCTGGCTCTAAGACACCTAGCTAATGGGGTTGGGCTGATTCTAAGACACCTAGCTAATGGGGTTGGGCTGACTCTAAGACACCTAGCTAATGGGGTTGGGCTGGCTCTAAGACACCTAGCTAATGGGTTTGGCCTGGCTCTAAGACACCTAGCTAATGGGGTTGGGCTGGCTCTAAGACACCTAGCTAATGGGGTTGGGCTGGTTTCTAAGACACCTTGCTAATGGCGTTGGGCTGACTCTAAGACACCTAGCTAATGGGTTTGGCTGGTTTCTAAGAGACCTAGCTAATGGGGTTGGGCTGGCTCAAAGACACCTAGCTAATGGGGTTGGGATGGTTCTAAGGTACCTAGCTAATGGGGTTTGGGCTGGTTTCTAAGACACCTAGCTAATGGGGTTGGGCTGACTCTAAGATACCTAGCTATGGGGTTGGGCTGGTTCTAAGGTACCTAGCTAATGGGTTTGGGCTGGTTTCTAAGGTACCTAGCTAATGGGGTTGGGCTGGTTTCTAAGACACCTAGCAAATTTAGTTTGGGCTGGTTTCTAAGACACCTAGCTAATTTAGTTTGGGCTGGTTTCTAAGACACCTAGCTAATTTAGTTTGGGCTGGTTTCTAAGACACCAAGCTAATGGGGTTGGGCTGGCTCTAAGACACCTAGCTAATGGGGTTGGGCTGATTCTAAGGTACCTAGCTAATGGGGTTGGGCTGGTTTCTAGACACCTAGCTAATGGGGTTGGGCTGGTTTTAAGACACCTAGCTAATGGGGTTGGGCTTACTCTAAGACACCTAGCTAATGGGGTTGGGCTGTATCTATGACACCTAGCTAATGGGGTTGGGCTGACTCTAAGACACCTAGCTAATGGGGTTGGGCTGGTTCTAAGGTACCTAGCTAATGGGGTTGGGCTGGTTTCTAAGACACCTAGCTAATGGGGTTGGGCTGACTCTAAGACACCTAGCTAATGGGGTTGGGCTGACTCTAAGACACCTAGCTAATGGGGTTCGGCTGGTTCTAAAGTACCTAGCTAATGGGGTTGGGCTGGTTTCTAAGACACCTAGCTAATGGGGTTGGGCTGACTCTAAGACACCTAGCTAATGGGGTTGAGCTGACTCTAAGACACCTAGCTAATGGGGTTGGGCTGGTTCTAAGGCACCTAGCTAATGGGGTTTGGGCTGGTTTCTAAGACACCTAGCTAATGGGGTTGGGCTGACTCTAAGACACCTAGCTAATGGGGTTGGGCTGGTTTCTAAGACACCTAGCTAATGGGGTTGGGCTGACTCTTCAACACCTAGCTAATGGGGTTGGGCTGATTCTAAGACACCTAGCTAATGGGGTTGGGCTGGCTGTAAGGCACCTAGCTAATGGGCAGTAGTGGGAAAAAGTACCCAATTGTCATACTTGAGTAAAAGTAAAGATACCTTAAATGAAAATTACTCAAGTAAAAGTGAAAGTCACCCAGTAAAATACTATTTGAGTAAAAGTCTAAAAGTGTTTGGTTTTAAATATACTTAAGTATCAAAAGTAAATGTAATTGCTAAAATATAATTAACTATTGAAAGCTAAAGTAAAAGTATAAATAATTTCAAATTCCCAATATTAAACAAGCCAGATGGCACCGTTTATTTATTTATGGATAACCAGCGGCACACTCCAATACAGACAGAATTTACAAATTAAGCATTTGTGTTTAGTGAGTCCGCCAGATCAGAGGCAGTAGGGATGACCAGGGATGTTCTCTGTTTAGTGAGTCCGCCAGATCAGAGGCAGTAGGGATGACCAGGGATGTTCTCTGTTTAGTGAGTCCACCAGATCAGAGGCAATTGGGATGACCAGGGATGTTTTCTTGATAAGTGCATGAACTGGACTATTTTCCTGTTGTGCTAGCCATTCAAAATGTAACTAATACTTCTGAGTTTCAGGGAAAATGTATGGAGTAAAAAGTACATTATTTTCTTTAGGAATGTAGTGAATTAAAAGTAAAAGCTGTCCAAAATATCAACAATAAAATGAAGTACAGATACCCCCAAAAACTAATTAAGTAGTACTTTAAAGTATTTTAACTTAAGGACTTTACACCACTGGTAAAGGCGTTGGGCTGGCTCTAAGACACCTAGCTAATGGGGTTGGGCTGGCTCTAAGATACCTAGCTAATGGGGTTGGGATGGTTCTAAGGTACCTAGCTAATGGGGTTTGGGCTGGTTTCTAAGACACCTAGCTAATGGGGTTTGGGCTGGTTTCAAAGAGACCTAGCTAATGGGGTTGGGCTGGCTCTAAGATACCTAGTTAATGGGGTTGGGATGGTTCGAAGGTACCTAGCTAATGGGGTTTGGGCTGGTTTCTAAGACACCTAGCTAATGGGGTTGGGCTGGCTCTAAGACACCTAGCTAATGGGGTTGGGCTGGCTCTAAGACACCTAGCTAATGGGGTTGGGCTGATTCTAAGGTACCTAGCTAATGGGTTTGGGCTGGTTTCTAAGACACCTAGCTAATGGGGTTGGGCTGGTTCTAAGGTACCTAGCTAATGGGTTTGGGCTGGTTTCTAAGACACCTAGCTATGGGGTTGGGCTGGTTCTAAGGTACCTAGCTAATGGGGTTGGGCTGGCTCTAAGACACCTAGCTAATGGGGTTGGGCTGACTCTAAGACACCTAGCTAATGGGGTTGGGTTGACTCTAATACACCTAGCTAATGGGGTTTGGCTGGCTCTAAGACACCTAGCTAATGGGGTTGGGCTGGTTCTAAGGTACCTAGCTATTGGGGTTGGGCTGGTTCTAAGGTACCTAGCCAATGGGGTTGGGCTGGTTCTAAGGTACCTAGCTAATGGGGTTGGGCTGGTTTCTAAGACACCTAGCTAATGGCGTTGGGCTGACTCTAAGACACCTAGCTAATGGGGTTTGGCTGGCTCTAAGATAACTAGCTAATGGGGTTGGGCTGATTCTAAGACACCTAGCTAATGGGGTTGGGTTGACTCTAAGACACCTAGCTAATGGGGTTGGGCTGGCTCTAAGACACCTAGCTAATGGGTTTGGGCTGGCTATAAGACACCTAGCTAATGGGGTTGGGCTGACTCTAAGACACCTAGCTAATGGGGTTGGGCTGGTTTCTAAGACACCTAGCTAATGGGGTTGGGCTGACTCTTCAACACCTAGCTAATGGGGTTGGGCTGATTCTAAGACACCTAGCTAATGGGGTTGGGCTGGCTGTAAGGCACCTAGCTAATGGGCAGTAGTGGGAAAAAGTACCCAATTGTCATACTTGAGTAAAAGTAAAGATACCTTAAATGAAAATTACTCAAGTAAAAGTGAAAGTCACCCAGTAAAATACTATTTGAGTAAAAGTCTAAAAGTGTTTGGTTTTAAATATACTTAAGTATCAAAAGTAAATGTAATTGCTAAAATATAATTAACTATTGAAAGCTAAAGTAAAAGTATAAATAATTTCAAATTCCCAATATTAAACAAGCCAGATGGCACCGTTTATTTATTTATGGATAACCAGCGGCACACTCCAATACAGACATAATTTACAAATTAAGCATTTGTGTTTAGTGAGTCCGCCAGATCAGAGGCAGTAGGGATGACCAGGGATGTTCTCTGTTTAGTGAGTCCGCCAGATCAGAGGCAGTAGGGATGACCAGGGATGTTCTCTGTTTAGTGAGTCCACCAGATCAGAGGCAATTGGGATGACCAGGGATGTTTTCTTGATAAGTGCATGAACTGGACTATTTTCCTGTTGTGCTAGCCATTCAAAATGTAACTAATACTTCTGAGTTTCAGGGAAAATGTATGGAGTAAAAAGTACATTATTTTCTTTAGGAATGTAGTGAATTAAAAGTAAAAGCTGTCCAAAATATCAACAATAAAATGAAGTACAGATACCCCCAAAAACTAATTAAGTAGTACTTTAAAGTATTTTAACTTAAGGACTTTACACCACTGGTAAAGGCGTTGGGCTGGCTCTAAGACACCTAGCTAATGGGGTTGGGCTGGCTCTAAGATACCTAGCTAATGGGGTTGGGATGGTTCTAAGGTACCTAGCTAATGGGGTTTGGGCTGGTTTCTAAGACACCTAGCTAATGGGGTTTGGGCTGGTTTCAAAGAGACCTAGCTAATGGGGTTGGGCTGGCTCTAAGATACCTAGTTAATGGGGTTGGGATGGTTCGAAGGTACCTAGCTAATGGGGTTTGGGCTGGTTTCTAAGACACCTAGCTAATGGGGTTGGGCTGGCTCTAAGACACCTAGCTAATGGGGTTGGGCTGGCTCTAAGACACCTAGCTAATGGGGTTGGGCTGATTCTAAGGTACCTAGCTAATGGGTTTGGGCTGGTTTCTAAGACACCTAGCTAATGGGGTTGGGCTGGTTCTAAGGTACCTAGCTAATGGGTTTGGGCTGGTTTCTAAGACACCTAGCTATGGGGTTGGGCTGGTTCTAAGGTACCTAGCTAATGGGGTTGGGCTGGCTCTAAGACACCTAGCTAATGGGGTTGGGCTGACTCTAAGACACCTAGCTAATGGGGTTGGGTTGACTCTAATACACCTAGCTAATGGGGTTGGGCTGGTTCTAAGACACCTAGCTAATGGGGTTTGGCTGACTCTAAGACACCTAGCTAATGGGGTTGGGCTGGCTCTAAGACACCTAGCTAATGGGTTTGGCCTGGCTCTAAGACACCTAGCTAATGGGGTTGGGCTGGCTCTAAGACACCTAGCTAATGGGGTTGGGCTGGTTTCTAAGACACCTTGCTAATGGCGTTGGGCTGACTCTAAGACACCTAGCTAATGGGTTTGGCTGGTTTCTAAGAGACCTAGCTAATGGGGTTGGGCTGGCTCAAAGACACCTAGCTAATGGGGTTGGGATGGTTCTAAGGTACCTAGCTAATGGGGTTTGGGCTGGTTTCTAAGACACCTAGCTAATGGGGTTGGGCTGACTCTAAGATACCTAGCTATGGGGTTGGGCTGGTTCTAAGGTACCTAGCTAATGGGTTTGGGCTGGTTTCTAAGGTACCTAGCTAATGGGGTTGGGCTGGTTTCTAAGACACCTAGCAAATTTAGTTTGGGCTGGTTTCTAAGACACCTAGCTAATTTAGTTTGGGCTGGTTTCTAAGACACCTAGCTAATTTAGTTTGGGCTGGTTTCTAAGACACCAAGCTAATGGGGTTGGGCTGGCTCTAAGACACCTAGCTAATGGGGTTGGGCTGATTCTAAGGTACCTAGCTAATGGGGTTGGGCTGGTTTCTAGACACCTAGCTAATGGGGTTGGGCTGGTTTTAAGACACCTAGCTAATGGGGTTGGGCTTACTCTAAGACACCTAGCTAATGGGGTTGGGCTGTATCTATGACACCTAGCTAATGGGGTTGGGCTGACTCTAAGACACCTAGCTAATGGGGTTGGGCTGGTTCTAAGGTACCTAGCTAATGGGGTTGGGCTGGTTTCTAAGACACCTAGCTAATGGGGTTGGGCTGACTCTAAGACACCTAGCTAATGGGGTTGGGCTGGTTCTAAGGCACCTAGCTAATGGGGTTTGGGCTGGTTTCTAAGACACCTAGCTAATGGGGTTGGGCTGACTCTAAGACACCTAGCTAATGGGGTTGGGCTGGTTTCTAAGACACCTAGCTAATGGGGTTGGGCTGACTCTTCAACACCTAGCTAATGGGGTTGGGCTGATTCTAAGACACCTAGCTAATGGGGTTGGGCTGGCTGTAAGGCACCTAGCTAATGGGCAGTAGTGGGAAAAAGTACCCAATTGTCATACTTGAGTAAAAGTAAAGATACCTTAAATGAAAATTACTCAAGTAAAAGTGAAAGTCACCCAGTAAAATACTATTTGAGTAAAAGTCTAAAAGTGTTTGGTTTTAAATATACTTAAGTATCAAAAGTAAATGTAATTGCTAAAATATAATTAACTATTGAAAGCTAAAGTAAAAGTATAAATAATTTCAAATTCCCAATATTAAACAAGCCAGATGGCACCGTTTATTTATTTATGGATAACCAGCGGCACACTCCAATACAGACATAATTTACAAATTAAGCATTTGTGTTTAGTGAGTCCGCCAGATCAGAGGCAGTAGGGATGACCAGGGATGTTCTCTGTTTAGTGAGTCCGCCAGATCAGAGGCAGTAGGGATGACCAGGGATGTTCTCTGTTTAGTGAGTCCACCAGATCAGAGGCAATTGGGATGACCAGGGATGTTTTCTTGATAAGTGCATGAACTGGACTATTTTCCTGTTGTGCTAGCCATTCAAAATGTAACTAATACTTCTGAGTTTCAGGGAAAATGTATGGAGTAAAAAGTACATTATTTTCTTTAGGAATGTAGTGAATTAAAAGTAAAAGCTGTCCAAAATATCAACAATAAAATGAAGTACAGATACCCCCAAAAACTAATTAAGTAGTACTTTAAAGTATTTTAACTTAAGGACTTTACACCACTGGTAAAGGCGTTGGGCTGGCTCTAAGACACCTAGCTAATGGGGTTGGGCTGGCTCTAAGATACCTAGCTAATGGGGTTGGGATGGTTCTAAGGTACCTAGCTAATGGGGTTTGGGCTGGTTTCTAAGACACCTAGCTAATGGGGTTTGGGCTGGTTTCAAAGAGACCTAGCTAATGGGGTTGGGCTGGCTCTAAGATACCTAGTTAATGGGGTTGGGATGGTTCGAAGGTACCTAGCTAATGGGGTTTGGGCTGGTTTCTAAGACACCTAGCTAATGGGGTTGGGCTGGCTCTAAGACACCTAGCTAATGGGGTTGGGCTGGCTCTAAGACACCTAGCTAATGGGGTTGGGCTGATTCTAAGGTACCTAGCTAATGGGTTTGGGCTGGTTTCTAAGACACCTAGCTAATGGGCTTGGGCTGGTTCTAAGGTACCTAGCTAATGGGTTTGGGCTGGTTTCTAAGACACCTAGCTATGGGGTTGGGCTGGTTCTAAGGTACCTAGCTAATGGGGTTGGGCTGGCTCTAAGACACCTAGCTAATGGGGTTGGGCTGACTCTAAGACACCTAGCTAATGGGGTTGGGTTGACTCTAATACACCTAGCTAATGGGGTTGGGCTGGTTCTAAGACACCTAGCTAATGGGGTTTGGCTGACTCTAAGACACCTAGCTAATGGGGTTGGGCTGGCTCTAAGACACCTAGCTAATGGGTTTGGCCTGGCTCTAAGACACCTAGCTAATGGGGTTGGGCTGGCTCTAAGACACCTAGCTAATGGGGTTGGGCTGGTTTCTAAGACACCTTGCTAATGGCGTTGGGCTGACTCTAAGACACCTAGCTAATGGGTTTGGCTGGTTTCTAAGAGACCTAGCTAATGGGGTTGGGCTGGCTCAAAGACACCTAGCTAATGGGGTTGGGATGGTTCTAAGGTACCTAGCTAATGGGGTTTGGGCTGGTTTCTAAGACACCTAGCTAATGGGGTTGGGCTGACTCTAAGATACCTAGCTATGGGGTTGGGCTGGTTCTAAGGTACCTAGCTAATGGGTTTGGGCTGGTTTCTAAGGTACCTAGCTAATGGGGTTGGGCTGGTTTCTAAGACACCTAGCAAATTTAGTTTGGGCTGGTTTCTAAGACACCTAGCTAATTTAGTTTGGGCTGGTTTCTAAGACACCTAGCTAATTTAGTTTGGGCTGGTTTCTAAGACACCAAGCTAATGGGGTTGGGCTGGCTCTAAGACACCTAGCTAATGGGGTTGGGCTGATTCTAAGGTACCTAGCTAATGGGGTTGGGCTGGTTTCTAGACACCTAGCTAATGGGGTTGGGCTGGTTTTAAGACACCTAGCTAATGGGGTTGGGCTTACTCTAAGACACCTAGCTAATGGGGTTGGGCTGTATCTATGACACCTAGCTAATGGGGTTGGGCTGACTCTAAGACACCTAGCTAATGGGGTTGGGCTGGTTCTAAGGTACCTAGCTAATGGGGTTGGGCTGGTTTCTAAGACACCTAGCTAATGGGGTTGGGCTGACTCTAAGACACCTAGCTAATGGGGTTGGGCTGACTCTAAGACACCTAGCTAATGGGGTTCGGCTGGTTCTAAAGTACCTAGCTAATGGGGTTGGGCTGGTTTCTAAGACACCTAGCTAATGGGGTTGGGCTGACTCTAAGACACCTAGCTAATGGGGTTGAGCTGACTCTAAGACACCTAGCTAATGGGGTTGGGCTGGTTCTAAGGCACCTAGCTAATGGGGTTTGGGCTGGTTTCTAAGACACCTAGCTAATGGGGTTGGGCTGACTCTAAGACACCTAGCTAATGGGGTTGGGCTGGTTTCTAAGACACCTAGCTAATGGGGTTGGGCTGACTCTTCAACACCTAGCTAATGGGGTTGGGCTGATTCTAAGACACCTAGCTAATGGGGTTGGGCTGGCTGTAAGGCACCTAGCTAATGGGCAGTAGTGGGAAAAAGTACCCAATTGTCATACTTGAGTAAAAGTAAAGATACCTTAAATGAAAATTACTCAAGTAAAAGTGAAAGTCACCCAGTAAAATACTATTTGAGTAAAAGTCTAAAAGTGTTTGGTTTTAAATATACTTAAGTATCAAAAGTAAATGTAATTGCTAAAATATAATTAACTATTGAAAGCTAAAGTAAAAGTATAAATAATTTCAAATTCCCAATATTAAACAAGCCAGATGGCACCGTTTATTCATTTATGGATAACCAGCGGCACACTCCAATACAGACATAATTTACAAATTAAGCATTTGTGTTTAGTGAGTCCGCCAGATCAGAGGCAGTAGGGATGACCAGGGATGTTCTCTGTTTAGTGAGTCCGCCAGATCAGAGGCAGTAGGGATGACCAGGGATGTTCTCTGTTTAGTGAGTCCACCAGATCAGAGGCAATTGGGATGACCAGGGATGTTTTCTTGATAAGTGCATGAACTGGACTATTTTCCTGTTGTGCTAGCCATTCAAAATGTAACTAATACTTCTGAGTTTCAGGGAAAATGTATGGAGTAAAAAGTACATTATTTTCTTTAGGAATGTAGTGAATTAAAAGTAAAAGCTGTCCAAAATATCAACAATAAAATGAAGTACAGATACCCCCAAAAACTAATTAAGTAGTACTTTAAAGTATTTTAACTTAAGGACTTTACACCACTGGTAAAGGCGTTGGGCTGGCTCTAAGACACCTAGCTAATGGGGTTGGGCTGGCTCTAAGATACCTAGCTAATGGGGTTGGGATGGTTCTAAGGTACCTAGCTAATGGGGTTGGGCTGGTTTCTAAGACACCTAGCTAATGGGGTTTGGGCTGGTTTCAAAGAGACCTAGCTAATGGGGTTGGGCTGGCTCTAAGATACCTAGTTAATGGGGTTGGGATGGTTCGAAGGTACCTAGCTAATGGGGTTTGGGCTGGTTTCTAAGACACCTAGCTAATGGGGTTGGGCTGGCTCTAAGACACCTAGCTAATGGGGTTGGGCTGGCTCTAAGACACCTAGCTAATGGGGTTGGGCTGATTCTAAGGTACCTAGCTAATGGGTTTGGGCTGGTTTCTAAGACACCTAGCTAATGGGGTTGGGCTGGTTCTAAGGTACCTAGCTAATGGGTTTGGGCTGGTTTCTAAGACACCTAGCTATGGGGTTGGGCTGGTTCTAAGGTACCTAGCTAATGGGGTTGGGCTGGCTCTAAGACACCTAGCTAATGGGGTTGGGCTGACTCTAAGACACCTAGCTAATGGGGTTGGGTTGACTCTAATACACCTAGCTAATGGGGTTGGGCTGGTTCTAAGACACCTAGCTAATGGGGTTTGGCTGGCTCTAAGACACCTAGCTAATGGGGTTGGGCTGGTTCTAAGGTACCTAGCTATTGGGGTTGGGCTGGTTCTAAGGTACCTAGCCAATGGGGTTGGGCTGGTTCTAAGGTACCTAGCTAATGGGGTTGGGCTGGTTTCTAAGACACCTAGCTAATGGCGTTGGGCTGACTCTAAGACACCTAGCTAATGGGGTTTGGCTGGCTCTAAGATAACTAGCTAATGGGGTTGGGCTGATTCTAAGACACCTAGCTAATGGGGTTGGGTTGACTCTAAGACACCTAGCTAATGGGGTTGGGCTGGCTCTAAGACACCTAGCTAATGGGTTTGGGCTGGCTATAAGACACCTAGCTAATGGGGTTGGGCTGACTCTAAGACACCTAGCTAATGGGGTTGGGCTGACTCTTCAACACCTAGCTAATGGGGTTGGGCTGATTCTAAGACACCTAGCTAATGGGGTTGGGCTGGCTGTAAGGCACCTAGCTAATGGGCAGTAGTGGGAAAAAGTACCCAATTGTCATACTTGAGTAAAAGTAAAGATACCTTAAATGAAAATTACTCAAGTAAAAGTGAAAGTCACCCAGTAAAATACTATTTGAGTAAAAGTCTAAAAGTGTTTGGTTTTAAATATACTTAAGTATCAAAAGTAAATGTAATTGCTAAAATATAATTAACTATTGAAAGCTAAAGTAAAAGTATAAATAATTTCAAATTCCCAATATTAAACAAGCCAGATGGCACCGTTTATTTATTTATGGATAACCAGCGGCACACTCCAATACAGACATAATTTACAAATTAAGCATTTGTGTTTAGTGAGTCCGCCAGATCAGAGGCAGTAGGGATGACCAGGGATGTTCTCTGTTTAGTGAGTCCGCCAGATCAGAGGCAGTAGGGATGACCAGGGATGTTCTCTGTTTAGTGAGTCCACCAGATCAGAGGCAATTGGGATGACCAGGGATGTTTTCTTGATAAGTGCATGAACTGGACTATTTTCCTGTTGTGCTAGCCATTCAAAATGTAACTAATACTTCTGAGTTTCAGGGAAAATGTATGGAGTAAAAAGTACATTATTTTCTTTAGGAATGTAGTGAATTAAAAGTAAAAGCTGTCCAAAATATCAACAATAAAATGAAGTACAGATACCCCCAAAAACTAATTAAGTAGTACTTTAAAGTATTTTAACTTAAGGACTTTACACCACTGGTAAAGGCGTTGGGCTGGCTCTAAGACACCTAGCTAATGGGGTTGGGCTGGCTCTAAGATACCTAGCTAATGGGGTTGGGATGGTTCTAAGGTACCTAGCTAATGGGGTTTGGGCTGGTTTCTAAGACACCTAGCTAATGGGGTTTGGGCTGGTTTCAAAGAGACCTAGCTAATGGGGTTGGGCTGGCTCTAAGATACCTAGTTAATGGGGTTGGGATGGTTCGAAGGTACCTAGCTAATGGGGTTTGGGCTGGTTTCTAAGACACCTAGCTAATGGGGTTGGGCTGGCTCTAAGACACCTAGCTAATGGGGTTGGGCTGGCTCTAAGACACCTAGCTAATGGGGTTGGGCTGATTCTAAGGTACCTAGCTAATGGGTTTGGGCTGGTTTCTAAGACACCTAGCTAATGGGGTTGGGCTGGTTCTAAGGTACCTAGCTAATGGGTTTGGGCTGGTTTCTAAGACACCTAGCTATGGGGTTGGGCTGGTTCTAAGGTACCTAGCTAATGGGGTTGGGATGGCTCTAAGACACCTAGCTAATGGGGTTGGGCTGACTCTAAGACACCTAGCTAATGGGGTTGGGTTGACTCTAATACACCTAGCTAATGGGGTTGGGCTGGTTCTAAGACACCTAGCTAATGGGGTTTGGCTGACTCTAAGACACCTAGCTAATGGGGTTGGGCTGGCTCTAAGACACCTAGCTAATGGGTTTGGCCTGGCTCTAAGACACCTAGCTAATGGGGTTGGGCTGGCTCTAAGACACCTAGCTAATGGGGTTGGGCTGGTTTCTAAGACACCTTGCTAATGGCGTTGGGCTGACTCTAAGACACCTAGCTAATGGGTTTGGCTGGTTTCTAAGAGACCTAGCTAATGGGGTTGGGCTGGCTCAAAGACACCTAGCTAATGGGGTTGGGATGGTTCTAAGGTACCTAGCTAATGGGGTTTGGGCTGGTTTCTAAGACACCTAGCTAATGGGGTTGGGCTGACTCTAAGATACCTAGCTATGGGGTTGGGCTGGTTCTAAGGTACCTAGCTAATGGGTTTGGGCTGGTTTCTAAGGTACCTAGCTAATGGGGTTGGGCTGGTTTCTAAGACACCTAGCAAATTTAGTTTGGGCTGGTTTCTAAGACACCTAGCTAATTTAGTTTGGGCTGGTTTCTAAGACACCTAGCTAATTTAGTTTGGGCTGGTTTCTAAGACACCAAGCTAATGGGGTTGGGCTGGCTCTAAGACACCTAGCTAATGGGGTTGGGCTGATTCTAAGGTACCTAGCTAATGGGGTTGGGCTGGTTTCTAGACACCTAGCTAATGGGGTTGGGCTGGTTTTAAGACACCTAGCTAATGGGGTTGGGCTTACTCTAAGACACCTAGCTAATGGGGTTGGGCTGTATCTATGACACCTAGCTAATGGGGTTGGGCTGACTCTAAGACACCTAGCTAATGGGGTTGGGCTGGTTCTAAGGTACCTAGCTAATGGGGTTGGGCTGGTTTCTAAGACACCTAGCTAATGGGGTTGGGCTGACTCTAAGACACCTAGCTAATGGGGTTGGGCTGACTCTAAGACACCTAGCTAATGGGGTTCGGCTGGTTCTAAAGTACCTAGCTAATGGGGTTGGGCTGGTTTCTAAGACACCTAGCTAATGGGGTTGGGCTGACTCTAAGACACCTAGCTAATGGGGTTGAGCTGACTCTAAGACACCTAGCTAATGGGGTTGGGCTGGTTCTAAGGCACCTAGCTAATGGGGTTTGGGCTGGTTTCTAAGACACCTAGCTAATGGGGTTGGGCTGACTCTAAGACACCTAGCTAATGGGGTTGGGCTGGTTTCTAAGACACCTAGCTAATGGGGTTGGGCTGACTCTTCAACACCTAGCTAATGGGGTTGGGCTGATTCTAAGACACCTAGCTAATGGGGTTGGGCTGGCTGTAAGGCACCTAGCTAATGGGCAGTAGTGGGAAAAAGTACCCAATTGTCATACTTGAGTAAAAGTAAAGATACCTTAAATGAAAATTACTCAAGTAAAAGTGAAAGTCACCCAGTAAAATACTATTTGAGTAAAAGTCTAAAAGTGTTTGGTTTTAAATATACTTAAGTATCAAAAGTAAATGTAATTGCTAAAATATAATTAACTATTGAAAGCTAAAGTAAAAGTATAAATAATTTCAAATTCCCAATATTAAACAAGCCAGATGGCACCGTTTATTTATTTATGGATAACCAGCGGCACACTCCAATACAGACATAATTTACAAATTAAGCATTTGTGTTTAGTGAGTCCGCCAGATCAGAGGCAGTAGGGATGACCAGGGATGTTCTCTGTTTAGTGAGTCCGCCAGATCAGAGGCAGTAGGGATGACCAGGGATGTTCTCTGTTTAGTGAGTCCACCAGATCAGAGGCAATTGGGATGACCAGGGATGTTTTCTTGATAAGTGCATGAACTGGACTATTTTCCTGTTGTGCTAGCCATTCAAAATGTAACTAATACTTCTGAGTTTCAGGGAAAATGTATGGAGTAAAAAGTACATTATTTTCTTTAGGAATGTAGTGAATTAAAAGTAAAAGCTGTCCAAAATATCAACAATAAAATTACATTTACATTTACATTTAAGTCATTTACAGATACCCCCAAAAACTAATTAAGTAGTACTTTAAAGTATTTTAACTTAAGGACTTTACACCACTGGTAAAGGCGTTGGGCTGGCTCTAAGACACCTAGCTAATGGGGTTGGGCTGGCTCTAAGATACCTAGCTAATGGGGTTGGGATGGTTCTAAGGTACCTAGCTAATGGGGTTTGGGCTGGTTTCTAAGACACCTAGCTAATGGGGTTTGGGCTGGTTTCAAAGAGACCTAGCTAATGGGGTTGGGCTGGCTCTAAGATACCTAGTTAATGGGGTTGGGATGGTTCGAAGGTACCTAGCTAATGGGGTTTGGGCTGGTTTCTAAGACACCTAGCTAATGGGGTTGGGCTGGCTCTAAGACACCTAGCTAATGGGGTTGGGCTGGCTCTAAGACACCTAGCTAATGGGGTTGGGCTGATTCTAAGGTACCTAGCTAATGGGTTTGGGCTGGTTTCTAAGACACCTAGCTAATGGGGTTGGGCTGGTTCTAAGGTACCTAGCTAATGGGTTTGGGCTGGTTTCTAAGACACCTAGCTATGGGGTTGGGCTGGTTCTAAGGTACCTAGCTAATGGGGTTGGGATGGCTCTAAGACACCTAGCTAATGGGGTTGGGCTGACTCTAAGACACCTAGCTAATGGGGTTGGGTTGACTCTAATACACCTAGCTAATGGGGTTGGGCTGGTTCTAAGACACCTAGCTAATGGGGTTTGGCTGACTCTAAGACACCTAGCTAATGGGGTTGGGCTGGCTGTAAGACACCTAGCTAATGGGTTTGGCCTGGCTCTAAGACACCTAGCTAATGGGGTTGGGCTGGCTCTAAGACACCTAGCTAATGGGGTTGGGCTGGTTT
The DNA here is from genome assembly GCF_029448725.1 of Salvelinus fontinalis. Lineage (NCBI taxonomy): Eukaryota > Metazoa > Chordata > Actinopteri > Salmoniformes > Salmonidae > Salvelinus > Salvelinus fontinalis. The sequence continues at coordinate 20,170,485 of NC_074693.1, forward strand.
CTAAGACACCTTGCTAATGGCGTTGGGCTGACTCTAAGACACCTAGCTAATGGGTTTGGCTGGTTTCTAAGAGACCTAGCTAATGGGGTTGGGCTGGCTCAAAGACACCTAGCTAATGGGGTTGGGATGGTTCTAAGGTACCTAGCTAATGGGGTTTGGGCTGGTTTCTAAGACACCTAGCTAATGGCGTTGGGCTGACTCTAAGACACCTAGCTAATGGGGTTTGGCTGGCTCTAAGATAACTAGCTAATGGGGTTGGGCTGATTCTAAGACACCTAGCTAATGGGGTTGGGTTGACTCTAAGACACCTAGCTAATGGGGTTGGGCTGGCTCTAAGACACCTAGCTAATGGGTTTGGGCTGGCTATAAGACACCTAGCTAATGGGGTTGGGCTGGCTCTAAGATACCTAGCTAATGGGGTTGGGCTGACTCTAAGACACCTAGCTAATGGGTTTGGGCTGGTTTCTAAGACATCTAGCTAATGGCGTTGGGCTGACTCTAAGACACCTAGCTAATGGGTTTGGGCTGGTTTCTAAGACACCTAGCTAATGGGGTTGGGCTGGCTCTAAGACACCTAGCTAATGGGGTTGGGATGGTTCTAAGGTACCTAGCTAATGTGGTTTGGGCTGGTTTCTAAGACACCTAGCTAATGGGGTTAGGCTGGTTCTAAGGTACCTAGCTAATGGGTTTGGGCTGGTTTCTAAGGTACCTAGCTAATGGGGTTGGGCTGGTTTCTAAGACACCTAGCTAATTTAGTTTGGGCTGGTTTCTAAGACACCTAGCTAATTTAGTTTGGGCTGGTTTCTAAGAGAACTAGCTAATTTAGTTTGGGCTGGTTTCTAAGACACCAAGCTAATGGGGTTGGGCTGGCTCTAAGACACCTAGCTAATGGGGTTGGGCTGATTCTAAGGTACCTAGCTAATGGGTTTGGGCTGGTTTCTAAGACACCTAGCTAATGGGGTTGGGCTGGTTTAAGACACCTAGCTAATGGGTTTGGGCTTACTCTAAGACACCTAGCTAATGGGGTTGGGCTGACTCTATGACACCTAGCTAATGGGGTTGGGCTGGTTCTAAGGTACCTAGCTAATGGGGTTGGGCTGGTTTCTAAGACACCTAGCTAATGGGGTTGGGCTGACTCTAAGACACCTAGCTATGGGGTTCGGCTGGTTCTAAAGTACCTAGCTAATGGGGTTGGGCTGGCTCTAAGACACCTAGCTAATGGGGTTGGGCTGGTTTCTAAGACACCTAGCTAATGGGGTTGGGCTGACTCTAAGACACCTAGCTAATGGGTTTGGGCTGACTCTATGACACCTAGCTAATGGGGTGGGGCTGACTCTAAGACACCTAGCTAATGGGGTTGGGCTGGTTCTACGGTACCTAGCTAATGGGGTTTGGGCTGGTTTCTAAGACACCTAGCTAATGGGGTTGGGCTGACTCTAAGACACCTAGCTAATGGGGTTGGGCTGGTTCTAAGGTACTGGGCTAATGGGGTTGGGCTGGTTCTAAGGTACCTAGCTATTGGGGTTGGGCTGGTTCTAAGGCACCTAGCTAATGGGGTTTGGGCTGGTTCTAAGACACCTAGCTAATGGGGTTGGGCTGGTTCTAAGGTACCTAGCTATTGGGGTTGGGCTGGTTTTAAGTTACCTAGCTAATGGGGTTGGGCTGGTTTCTAAGACACCTAGCTAATGGCGTTGGGCTGATTCTAAGACACCTAGCTAATGGGGTTGGGCTGGCTCTAAGACACCTAGCTAATGGGGTTGGGCTGGTTTCTAAGACACCTTGCTAATGGCGTTGGGCTGACTCTAAGACACCTAGCTAATGGGTTTGGCTGGTTTCTAAGAGACCTAGCTAATGGGGTTGGGCTGGCTCTAAGACACCTAGCTAATGGGGTTGGGATGGTTCTAAGGTACCTAGCTAATGGGGTTTGGGCTGGTTTCTAAGACACCTAGCTAATGGGGTTGGGCTGACTCTAAGACACCTAGCTATGGGGTTGGGCTGACTCTATGACACCTAGCTAATGGGGTTGGGCTGGTTCCAAGGTACCTAGCTAATGGGGTTGGGCTGGTTTCTAAGACACCTAGCTAATGGGGTTGGGCTGACTCTAAGACACCTAGCTATGGGGTTCGGCTGGTTCTAAAGTACCTAGCTAATGGGGTCGGGCTGGTTTCTAAGACACCTAGCTAATGGGGTTGGGCTGACTCTAAGACACCTAGCTAATGGGGTTGGGCTGGTTCTAAGGTACTGGGCTAATGGGGTTGGGCTGGTTCTAAGGTACCTAGCTATTGGGGTTGGGCTGGTTCTAAGGTACCTAGCTAATGGGGTTTGGGATGGTTCTAAGGTACCTAGCTAATGGGGTTGGGCTGGTTCTAAGGTACCTAGCTATTGGGTTTGGGATGGTTTTATGTTACCTAGCTAATGGGGTTGGGCTGGTTTCTAAGACACCTAGCTAATGGCGTTGGGCTGATTCTAAGACACCTAGCTAATGGGGTTTGGCTGGCTCTAAGACACCTAGCTAATGGGGTTGGGCTGATTCTAAGACACCTAGCTAATGGGGTTGGGCTGACTCTAAGACACCTAGCTAATGGGGTTGGGCTGGCTCTAAGACACCTAGCTAATGGGTTTGGCCTGGCTCTAAGACACCTAGCTAATGGGGTTGGGCTGGCTCTAAGACACCTAGCTAATGGGGTTGGGCTGACTCTAAGACACCTAGCTAATGGGGTTCGGCTGGTTCTAAGGTACCTAGCTAATGGGGTTGGGCTGGTTTCTAAGACACCTAGCTAATGGGGTTGGGCTGACTCTAAGACACCTAGCTATGGGGTTCGGCTGGTTCTAAAGTACCTAGCTAATGGGGTTGGGCTGGTTTCTAAGACACCTAGCTAGTGGGGTTGGGCTGACTCTAAGACACCTAGCTAATGGGGTTGGGCTGACTCTATGACACCTAGCTAATGGGGTTGGGCTGGTTCTAAGGTACCTAGCTAATGGGGTTTGGGCTGGTTTCTAAGACACCTAGCTAATGGGGTTGGGCTGACTCTAAGACACCTAGCTAATGGGGTTGGGATGGTTTCTAAGACACCTAGCTAATGGGGTTGGGCTGACTCTTCAACACCTAGCTAATGGGGTTGGGCTTACTCTAAGACACCTAGCTAATGGGGTTGGGCTGACTCTATGACACCTAGCTAATGGGGTTGGGCTGACTCTAAGACACCTAGCTAATGGGGTTGGGCTGGTTCTAAGGTACCTAGCTAATGGGGTTGGGCTGGTTTCTAAGACACCTAGCTAATGGGGTTGGGCTGACTCTAAGACACCTAGCTATGGGGTTCGGCTGGTTCTAAAGTACCTAGCTAATGGGTTTGGCCTGGCTCTAAGACACCTAGCTAATGGGGTTGGGCTGGCTCTAAGACACCTAGCTAATGGGTTTGGCTGGTTTCTAAGAGACCTAGCTAATGGGGTTGGGCTGGCTCTAAGACACCTAGCTATGGGGTTGGGCTGGTTCTAAGGTACCTAGCTATTGGGGTTGGGCTGGTTCTAAGGTACCTAGCTAATGGGGTTTGGGCAGGTTCTAAGGTACCTAGCTAATGGGGTTGGGCTGGTTCTAAGGTACCTAGCTATTGGGGTTGGGATGGTTTTATGTTACCTAGCTAATGGGGTTGGGCTGGTTTCTAAGACACCTAGCTAATGGCGTTGGGCTGATTCTAAGACACCTAGCTAATGGGGTTTGGCTGGCTCTAAGACACCTAGCTAATGCAGTTGGGCTGATTCTAAGACACCTAGCTATGGGGTTCGGCTGGTTCTAAAGTACCTAGCTAATGGGATTTGGGATGGTTTATAAGACACCTAGCTAATGGGGTTGGGCTGACTCTAAGACACCTAGCTAATGGGGTTGGGCTGGTTTCTAAGACACCTAGCTAATGGGGTTGGGCTGACTCTTCAACACCTAGCTAATGGGGTTGGGCTGATTCTAAGACACCTAGCTAATGGGGTTGGGCTGACTCTAAGACACCTAGCTAATGGGTTTGGGCTGGCTCTAAGACACCTAGCTAATGGGTTTGGCCTGGCTCTAAGACACCTAGCTAATGGGGTTGGGCTGGCTCTAAGACACCTATCTAATGGGTTTGGGCTGGTTTCTAAGACACCTTGCTAATGGCATTGGGCTGACTCTAAGACACCTAGCTAATGGGTTTGGCTGGTTTCTAAGAGACCTTGCTAATGGGGTTGGGCTGGCTCTAAGACATCTAGCTAATGGGGTTGGGATGGTTCTAAGGTACCTAGCTAATGGGGTTGGGCTGGTTCTAAGACACCTAGCAAATTTAGTTTGGGCTGGTTTCTAAAACACCTAGCAAATTTAGTTTGGGCTGGTTTCTAAAACACCTAGCTAATTTAGTTTGGGCTGGTTTCTAAGACACCTAGCTAATTTAGTTTGGGCTGGTTTCTAAGACACCTAGCTAATTTAGTTTGGGCTGGTTTCTAAGACACCAAGCTAATGGGGTTGGGCTGGCTCTAAGACACCTAGCTAATGGGTTTGGCTGGTTTCTAAGAGACCTAGCTAATGGGGTTGAGCTGACTCTAAGACACCTCGCTAATGGGGTTGGGCTGGTTCTAAGGTACCTAGCTAATGGGGTTTGGGCTGGTTTCTAAAACACCTAGCTAATGGGGTTGGGCTGACTCTTCAACACCTAGCTAATGGGGTTGGGCTGATTCTAAGACACCTAGCTAATGGGGTTGGGCTGACTCTAAGACACCTAGCTAATGAGTTTGGGCTGGCTCTAAGACACCTAGCTAATGGGTTTGGCCTGGCTCTAAGACACCTAGCTAATGGGGTTGGGCTGGCTCTAAGACACCTAGCTAATGGGGTTGGGCTGGTTTCTAAGACACTTGCTAATGGCGTTGGGCTGACTCTAAGACACCTAGCTAATGGGTTTGGCTGGTTTCTAAGAGACCTAGCTAATGGGGTTGGGCTGGCTCTAAGACACCTAGCTATGGGGTTGGGCTGGTTCTAAGGTACCTAGCTATTGGGGTTGGGCTGGTTCTAAGGTACCTAGCTAATGGGGTTTGGGCTGGTTCTAAGGTACCTAGCTAATGGGGTTGGGCTGGTTCTAAGGTACCTAGCTATTGGGGTTGGGATGGTTTTATGTTACCTAGCTAATGGGGTTGGGCTGGTTTCTAAGACACCTAGCTAATGGCGTTGGGCTGATTCTAAGACACCTAGCTAATGGGGTTTGGCTGGCTCTAAGACACCTAGCTAATGCAGTTGGGCTGATTCTAAGACACCTAGCTAATGGGGTTGGGCTGACTCTAAGACACCTAGCTAATGGGGTTGGGCTGGCTCTAAGACACCTAGCTAATGGGTTTGGCCTGGCTCTAAGACACCTAGCTAATGGGGTTGGGCTGGCTCTAAGACATCTAGCTAATGGGGTTGGGCTGGTTCTAAGGTACCTTGCTAATGGCGTTGGGCTGGTTCTAAGGTACCTAGCTAATGGGTTTGGGCTGGTTTCTAAGGTACCTAGCTAATGGGGTTGGGCTGACTCTAAGACACCTAGCTATGGGGTTCGGCTGGTTCTAAAGTACCTAGCTAATGGGATTTGGGATGGTTTATAAGACACCTAGCTAATGGGGTTGGGCTGACTCTAAGACACCTAGCTAATGGGGTTGGGCTGGTTTCTAAGACACCTAGCTAATGGGGTTGGGCTGACTCTTCAACACCTAGCTAATGGGGTTGGGCTGATTCTAAGACACCTAGCTAATGGGGTTGGGCTGACTCTAAGACACCTAGCTAATGGGTTTGGGCTGGCTCTAAGACACCTAGCTAATGGGTTTGGCCTGGCTCTAAGACACCTAGCTAATGGGGTTGGGCTGGCTCTAAGACACCTAGCTAATGGCATTGGGCTGACTCTAAGACACCTAGCTAATGGGTTTGGCTGGTTTCTAAGAGACCTAGCTAATGGGGTTGGGCTGGCTCTAAGACATCTAGCTAATGGGGTTGGGATGGTTCTAAGTTACCTAGCTAATGGGGTTTGGGCTGGTTTCTAAGACACCTAGCTAATGGGGTTGGGCTGACTCTAAGACACCTAGCTATGGGGCTGGGCTGGTTCTAAGGTACCTAGCTAATGGGTTTGGGCTAGTTTCTAAGGTACCTAGCTAATGGGTTTGGGCTGGTTTCTAAGACACCTAGCTAATGGGGTTGGGCTGGTTCTAAGGTACCTAGCTAATGGGGTTGGGCTGGTTCTAAGGTACCTAGCTAATGGGTTTGGGCTGGTTTCTAAGGTACCTAGCTAATGGGGTTGGGCTGGTTTCTAAGACACCTAGCAAATTTAGTTTTGGCCTGTTTCTAAGACACCTAGCTAATTTAGTTTGGGCTGGTTTCTAAGACACCAAGCTAATGGGGTTGGGCTGGCTCTAAGACACCTAGCTAATGGGGTTGGGCTGATTCTAAAGTACCTAGCTAATGGGTTTGGGCTGGTTTCTAAGACACCTAGCTAATGGGGTTGGGCTGGTTTTAAGACACCTAGCTAATGGAGTTGGGCTGACTCTATGACACCTAGCTAATGGGGTTGGGCTGACTCTAAGACACCTAGCTATGGGGTTCGGCTGGTTCTAAAGTACGTAGCTAATGGGGTTGGGCTGGTTTCTAAGACACCTAGCTAATGGGGTTGGGCTGACTCTAAGACACCTAGCTAATGGGGTTGGGCTGACTCTATGACACCTAGCTAATGGGGTTGAGCTGACTCTAAGACACCTGGCTAATGGGGTTGGGCTGGTTCTAAGGTACCTAGCTAATGGGGTTTGGGCTGGTTTCTAAGACACCTAGCTAATGGGGTTGGGCTGACTCTAAGACACCTAGCTAATGGGATTGGGCTGGTTTCTAAGACACCTAGCTAATGGGGTTGGGCTGACTCTTCAACACCTAGCTAATGGGGTTGGGCTGATTCTAAGACACCTAGCTAATGGGGTTGGGCTGACTCTAAGACACCTAGCTAATGGTTTTGGGCTGGTTTCTAAGACACCTTAATAATGGCGTTGGGCTGACTCTAAGACACCTAGCTAATGGGTTTGGCTGGTTTCTAAGAGACCTAGCTAATGGGGTTGGGCTGGCTCTAAGAGACCTAGCTAATGGGGTTGGGATGGTTCTAAGGTACCTAGCTAATGGGGTTTGGGCTGGTTTCTTAGACACCTAGCTAATGGGGTTGGGCTGACTCTAAGACACCTAGCTATGGGGTTGGGCTGGTTCTAAGGTACCTAGCTAATGGGTTTGGGCTGGTTTCTAAGGTACCTAGCTAATGGGTTTGGGCTGGTTTCTAAGACACCTAGCTATGGGGTTGGGCTTGTTCTAAGGTACCTAGCTAATGGGGTTGGGCTGACTCTATGACACCTAGCTAATGGGGTTGGGCTGACTCTAAGACACCTAGCTAATGGGGTTGGGCTGATTCTAAGGTACCTAGCTAATGGGTTTGGGCTGGTTTCTAAGACACCTAGCTAATGGGGTTTGGCTGGCTTTAAGACACCTAGCTAATGGGGTTGGGCTTACTCTAAGACACCTAGCTAATGGGGTTGGGCTGACTTTATGACACCTAGCTAAATGGGTTGGGCTGACTCTAAGACACCTAGCTAATGGGGTTGGGCTGGTTCTAAGGTGCCTAGCTAATGGGGTTGGGCTGGTTTCTAAGACACCTAGCTAATGGGGTTGGGCTGACTCTAAGACACCTAGCTAATGGGGTTGGGCTGACTCTAAGACACCTAGCTATGGGGTTCGGCTGGTTCTAAAGTATCTAGCTAATGGGGTTGGGCTGGTTTCTAAGACACCTAGCTAATGGGGTTGGGCTGACTCTAAGACACCTAGCTAATGGGGTTTGGCTGACTCTATGACACCTAGCTAATGGGGTTTGGCTGACTCTATGACACCTAGCTAATGGGGTTGGGCTGACTCTAAGACACCTAGCTAATGGGGTTGGGCTGACTCTAAGACACCTAGCTAATGGTTTTGGGCTGGTTTCTAAGACACCTTGCTAATGGCGTTGGGCTGACTCTAAGACACCTAGCTAATGGGTTTGGCTGGTTTCTAAGAGACCTAGCTAATGGGGTTGGGCTGGCTCTAAGAGACCTAGCTAATGGGGTTGGGATGGTTCTAAGGTACCTAGCTAATGGGGTTTGGGCTGGTTTCTTAGACACCTAGCTAATGGGGTTGGGCTGGTTCTAAGGTACCTAGCTAATGGGTTTGGGCTGGTTTCTAAGGTACCTAGCTAATGGGTTTGGGCTGGTTTCTAAGACACCTAGCTATGGGGTTGGGCTGGTTCTAAGGTACCTAGCTAATGGGGTTGGGCTTACTCTAAGACACCTAGCTAATGGGGTTGGGCTGACTCTATGACACCTAGCTAATGGGGTTGGGCTGACTCTAAGACACCTAGCTAATGGGGTTTGGCTGATTCTAAGGTACCTAGCTAATGGGTTTGGGCTGGTTTCTAAGACACCTAGCTAATGGGGTTGGGCTGGTTTTAAGACACCTAGCTAATGGGGTTGGGCTTACTCTAAGACACCTAGCTAATGGGGTTGGGCTGACTCTATGACACCTAGCTAATGGGGTTGGGCTGACTCTAAGACACCTAGCTAATGGGGTTGGGCTGGTTCTAAGGTGCCTAGCTAATGGGGTTGGGCTGGTTTCTAAGACACCTAGCTAATGGGGTTGGGCTGACTCTAAGACACCTAGCTAATGGGGTTTGGCTGACTCTATGACACCTAGCTAATGGGGTTGGGCTGACTCTAAGACACCTAGCTAATGGGGTTGGGCTGGTTCTAAGGTACCTAGCTAATGGGGTTTGGGCTGGTTTCTAAGACACCTAGCTAATGGGGTTGGGCTGGTTTCTAAGACACCTAGCTAATGGGGTTGGGCTGACTCTTCAACACCTAGCTAATGGGGTTGGGCTGACTGTAAGACACATAGCTAATGGGGTTTGGGCTGGTTTCTAAGAGACCTAGCTAATGGGGTTGGGCTGACTCTAAGACACCTAGCTAATGGGGTTGGGCTGATTCTAAGGTACCTAGCTAATGGGTTTGGGCTGGTTTCTAAGACACCTAGCTAATGGGGTTGGGCTGGTTTTAAGACACCTAGCTAATGGGGTTGGGCTTACTCTAAGGCACCTAGCTAATGGGGTTGGGCTGACTCTATGACACCTAGCTAATGGGGTTGGGCTGACTCTAAGACACCTAGCTAATGGGGTTGGGCTGGTTCTAAGGTGCCTAGCTAATGGGGTTGGGCTGGTTTCTAAGACACCTAGCTAATGGGGTTGGGCTGACTCTAAGACACCTAGCTAATGGGGTTGGGCTGACTCTAAGACACCTAGCTATGGGGTTCGGCTTTTTCTAAAGTACCTAGCTAATGGGGTTGGGCTGGTTTCTAAGACACCTAGCTAATGGGGTTGGGCTGACTCTAAGACACCTAGCTAATGGGGTTTGGCTGACTCTATGACACCTAGCTAATGGGGTTGGGCTGACTCTAAGACACCTAGCTAATGGGGTTGGGCTGGTTCTAAGGTACCTAGCTAATGGGGTTTGGGCTGGTTTCTAAGACACCTAGCTAATGGGGTTGGGCTGGTTTCTAAGACACCTAGCTAATGGGGTTGGGCTGACTCTTCAACACCTAGCTAATGGGGTTGGGCTGACTCTAAGACACATAGCTAATGGGGTTTGGGCTGGTTTCTAAGAGACCTAGCTAATGGGGTTGGGCTGACTCTAAGACACCTAGCTAATGGTTTTGGGCTTGTTTCTAAGACACCTAGCTAATGGGATTGGGCTGGTTCTAAGAGACCTAGCTAATGGGGTTGGGCTGGCTCTAAGACACCTAGCTAATGGAGAGTCATGTATTCAGCTTTTTGGAAGGATGTTGGTGATTAGGAACTCAAATGGGATTCAATTTAATATTTATTCAAATGCTTAAAAAGGTGAACAATCTGGAAATATAAAGGCTATTAATGATACAAAACTGACTGAGGCTTGACATGCCACCAATTTAATGATATGTATTTTCAAAACCACAGGATCATTTTGGGGGGAATTAAAGTTAATATAAACGCCTTAGATGTGGTACCATATCTGTCACGCCCTGACCATAGTTTGCTTTGTATGTTTTATGTTTTGTTTGGTCAAGGTGTGATCTGAGTGGACATTCTATGTTGTATGTCTGGTTTGTCTATTTCTATGTGTTTGGCCTGATATGGTTCTCAATCAGAGACAGGTGTTTTGCGTTGTCTATGATTGGGAACCATATTTAGGTACCCTGTTTTGTATTGTGGGTTGTGGGTGATTGTCTATGTGTAGTGTTTAGTGTCAACACTATTTGTTATTTAGCTTCACGGTTGTCGTTTATTGTTTTTGTATTAGTTATGAACACATACCACGCTGCATATTGGTCCTCCGATCCTTCTAACTTCTCCTCCTCAGACGAGGAGGTAGACGACAGCCGTGACAATATCTTAAAAAACACAACCCTTTTACGTATAAAACTAAAGTGTTACTCATATGATAAAGTTATGGTCAGAGATTATATGGTTGAGCCACCTCTGAAAGTGGTGAAAAGTTTAGTGCAGTGACCTTTAGTTTGGAAATGAACCCTGAGACAAATGGCAAGAACAGCCTATGCTCTAGACATGGCTGCAGTCTTGTTACTTGTAATTAATAAAATTATTAAAATAAAGGCATCTTTAGATTGGTCTATATGCTTGTACTGAAACGGTTTAGCATGCTTGGTCCTTTCATGAAAAGTTTGGTAAATGTATTATCTACCAGTGGTGGTTCGTGCAGTTCAAGATTAGGGAGGATTACTTTTTTTTATGAGCAAGGCCTTATTTCTATTACAGGATATTGGTTGACTGTCAATCATATTTCATTCACCCAGCTCAAAGGAACATTGATAGGTTTAGACTACTAAATGTTCCCTGTACCCATCATGAGGTTGCTACAACCTAGCCACAAATTAAAGTTTATAACGCAGGTGCACAAGTCTGGAGACAATGTGGAGGAATCAAGGTGACAGACAGATGCTGTGTCTAGACGTAACTGTTCATGCAGCTTTAGTATTCTGATCATAGAGTTCTGTTCATGGAATTCCGAACGCGTCATGCATCTACACCTACATTTAAATGTGTCTACCGTATCCACAGTGTGTCTGGATTCCCTTTCTGACACTATATTCAAATGCCAGTATGCATTCTGCAAACGGTGGAACAGGCTAAATCTGATAATAACACAACTACAACTTGAGGGCAGTAGCGAACTACTGGAGCTAACTAGCCAGCGAACCCCTGTAACTAACCAGCAAGCTAGCTAGCAAAGCTAAAGTGATTGCAAACAGGTTAGCATAACTCTAGCCAAACAAAAAACGAATTTCCCGATAAGCTAGCTGGCCAGCATTTATGAAGCCAGCAAACACGTTCTTTACACATTAAAAACGTATTTCTCTCTCCCCTAAAACACACATTTTCTGAAGACTTGTGGGCGAGTGCTGATGGCATCAGCCACTGTATACGTTGATGATGTCGCCCACTGGCTGATCACCTCCTGAAGTGGTCAGCCAGATCGGAACACAATCTGAACACAATCCGACCACAATGCGACTTTTGTGCGTCTAGACCTGTATTTTCAATGCGTTCTTTGTATTCTGATAGCAGAAGTCATATGTACAGTAAGTAGGCCTAAGTGTCAAGTGTAGCCAGTGACACATTCAATACCACCTTGCACATTCTTGCCTGCATCTAGCTGATCTGGGTTGTAATCATTATTACAAACAGTTGCAAAATGTTCCGTTTAGGAACTAAAACAAGTTTATATTGGACATATTCAGGTAGGTCCCTCCCTATTTCGTTCTGTTTGCTTCCGTTTAAAAAACGTTTTACAACAGAATCGGCGCAATAAATACACCCCTGATCACCCGCACACACAGTTCACTTTGATAGTAGCCACATACAGCATCATCATTTTGCTGTTTGGATAGTTGGATTCCTTCTTGCATCTACTCGCTCTCCTCTTCTCACCTTTTCCCTTTGCTTTTGGACTTCTGTGCACAACACAACAGCTGTCTGTGGCCAGGCACAAAACCGTATCCAAGCCAAACCTTCATACCATAACCGCTACACAGCCTACATTGTTGTTACCATATTAACATTATAGTCTACAAACTAAAACTAACGCGTTAGTAAACCCACAATCAAATCCATGTGTACAATCACGGCAACCTTGAAGAGTTGCCGTGTTGGATAGCCTTAGCCAACTAGCGAACATAAATAGCATTCCTCTCTGTGTAACGGCTGTCTAATGCCTCCTCCTCGGACGAGGAGGAGGAGTAAGGGTCGGACCCAAAATGCAGCGTTGTATGTAGACATAATGAAATTGAATTATAATAACGAATACGAAAATACAAGACAAACTACAAAACAACAAACGACGTCAACAGACCTGAACATGCAAACTAACATAAAACGAAGAACGCACGAACAGACTAAACAAAACGAAACAGTACCGTGTGGTGCACAAACACAGACACAGCAACAATCACCCACAAACAAACAGTGAGAACAGCGTACCTTAATATGGTTCTCAATCAGAGGAAACGTTAAACACCTGCCTCTAATTGAGAACCATATCAGGCAACACACTAAACCCAACATAGAAACACATAACATAGAATGCCCACCACAACTCACGCGTTGACCAACTAAACACATACAAAAACAACAGAAAACAGGTCAGGAACGTGACACTCTGTTTGATTCAGGTTGTTGAGTAGGCTAAATTAGCTGCATTAGCTAAGTAAGTGAAAGATAAACTAAGAAGAAAAATACTTTGAAATATAGCTAGCTCGCTCTCTCTCTCTCTCTGCTGCTTCTCCTTAATTTTAGAAGAAACTAATTTGTTCAAAACTGTTAAACTATTGTCTTTCTCTCCCTTTGAGTCAACTACTCAGCACACTTTATGCACTGCAATGCTAGCTAGCTGTAGCATATGCTTTCAGTACTATGTTAATTCTCTGATCCTTAAATTGGACAAGAAGGTAGTTCACACTGCAAGAGCTCTTAGGTTGGAGGACGTCCTTCGGAAGTCATCATAATTACTATGTAAGTCTGTGGAAGGGGGCGAGAACCATGAAGTCAATGTACCCGGAGGAGGACAGAAAATGGCTGTCCTCCGGCTACACCATGGTGCCATCCGACAGAGTGCTGTTAAATTTCAGGTTACTTGCAGAGCTACTGCTAACGAAAACACAATCTCACCGTTAGTCCAGGCAAATGAATAAGGCATATTACTGATTAGATGGTGTCAGATCTGATCACAGTGTGAACGTTAGGTCATTTTCATGCATCACACTCAAAAAGGCAATGGCCCTCATTGGTCTTCTTGACGGCCTAACAAAGGCCTCGTACTGGACTCCCACAGCCCCCACGCTGTGCACCTAACATGGAGGATCACAGCGAAAGAGGGTCTAAGTGGAGACATATTAGGGTTAGTGCACATGGTAAGTACTCCTGGCAGTGCATGAGTTAACGAGCAGGATGGGATGGCGAGGGGGGGGGGGGGGGGGGGGGGGGGGGCTGTAGGTGACTAACTCTGCATTAAGTGACATCTGACCGCAGACTTCTGGAATAGTTGGCTTATTAAAGAACGGGTAAGTACGCCCGTCGTCGTCCGTCCCCTGCCACGGCATGCTGGGATTGCCTTGCGGCAGGCCGATAACAGTGGCTGGCTGATAAAGTCGAATGGTAATGGCTTTTTACTAATGAGAAAAGTGCCGCTGATTATGATGAATAGCCTTGGACCAACAGGCTAAGCTGCTACACAGGCCTCCAGTTGTTAGTCTGGGTGATTTTTGCATTTCATTACGCCCCAGTGATGTACAGCCTGCCTCCTCTCCTCTCTCCACCATGTTTAACTCCACAGTGCACTCACTATCCCCCCCCGCCTCAACTCAATCTGTCTATTGGGTGTGTCACATATTCTGGAAAATGGAAGATTTCTCAAATGGCCAATCCTGAAGCTTCCAATGTAGTATATTTTCACTTAGCTGTTCAAACTTATCCAGCAGAGGTTGTTTCTGCAACTTCCATTAAAGTTATACAGAATGAGAGACAATCATTGGCATTTCCAAAATCAATTCCCCAAAAGTTTTGGAATTAGTCAAAATTTCTAATAGTCAAAATTTCTAATACAAAAGCTATTGTTGATTTATGCAGTAGTTTGACACTTTAGATACCATTAATTTTAAACAGACATTTACGATGTGGTACATTTTTCATTTGTCAGGGGTTTCCACTACCCCCCTTTAGTAATTAAGCATTTCTATTAAAGGTTCTACCATATTAATATCATTTAACCCACTGTCACCCCTCCTTTTCCCTGCCCTCTTGGAGTTTGCGTTTTAACCATTTACCATGATATAACAAATGGCACTTTTCAAAAATGTGATAAATCAATTAATAATTTGCAACCGTACACTAATTTATCACTGCAACACGTCACAATACCTTTTTAATCTTGAGTGATTAGCAGTTCCACTGGCATGTAGTATTTGTTTGGCTTATTAAAAAAAAGATTTCACCATCCAAAGTTAGATTCCTCAAGTACTGTAAAAAAACATTCTCATACTGAGAAAGTCAGGTGCCTTGGTGTCAAAGGCATGTGCCCCCTCAGATTTGACATATTTAAACAATTTCAGATTTTAAATGAATTACTAAACTTCATTTTTAAGAACACATTTTCTCTGTCAGCTCTATTTTGCGGAGGGGGCACACTGAGTTGACCAGGTTGTCGCTAGTAAGTGGTTCCTTCCAAGGTGCATGGAGCAAGATGCCTATTCAGGATGTTAGATACTCTAGTGCAAGCAATATTGTCAGTGGAGGAGGAGAGAGAGTGTAGAGTGACACACACAGTGTTTGATTTGATTTTAGCTTCCGGTGAATGGCAGGAAGAATGTTTGTAAATGGATTTAATCAAGCTATGTAGGTTATTGATTTTTCTTGATGAATATATGGAATTAAAATGTTTTTCTCTGTAATACTAGTTACTTAGCAATTTAATGAAGTTGGAAATTCATAGAAGGTGAATTCAGGCATTTTCCACTGTGAAATTCATAGACAGCTATGCATGCAAAGATTGACAGACGTTAAGATTGTTATTTTCAAAAGACAAATGACAATAAATAAATACACAATTCATGAATTGCTTTAATTCTTGGGTTATGATCACATACACCAGTGTGGCGGTTGTGCAAACACCTAAGGCATAACAGTCTTTAAGGTCCGATGCAGCCGCTTTTTTCATTTCATTTCTGGGTAAGAATTAAGTACCTTAATGTGATTGTTTTCAATTAAAACAGTCAAAAAGAAACAAATATAGCTTCTTAACAAAGAGCAATAACTTAAGGAAGAATTTTGCTTGGACTGTCTGGGAGTGGTCTGAGTGGGGAGGGGAAACTAGCCGTTATTGGCAGAGAGGTTGAGGTTTTTGGTCAATTAACTCATTTACCACCTGCTGATGTCACAGGCAGGCCAAAATTCCATCCCATCAAACAGGCTTAAATTCCAGGCAGTCTTTTCAAACAGCTTTTGCACTAGAAGGGCATTATCTGTAACGTGTCCGTTACGGGAAGCAAGTACAGGGAGTGAATAACGGAACATGGAACAAAACAAGAGTAGCGTACAGACATTAAACACAAGAACAGAAACAATAACGCCTGGGGAAAGAACCAAAGGGAGTGGCAGATATAGGGGAGGTAATCAGGAAGGTGATGGAGTCCAGGTGAGTCTCATGAGGCACAGGTGCGCGTAACAATGGTGGCAGGTGTGCATAATAATGAGTAAACTGGCGACGTTGAGCGCCGGAGAGTGGGAGCAGTAGTAAATGTGACATTGTCATAATTTTAACAGTTTCACAGTATTATTCCAAATAAAACACAATGTTTGCTTATCTAAGCAAAGAGGTGTGCAAAGAGGTATGCTTAGATAACCTGTGCAGGAATAAAACACATATTATTTGACATAGAATTAGGCATAATGATTATGGCTCTAGATGCAGGAAAAAGCTGTTTTAGATGTTTGAAAGTGCAAAATTCTCCAACTTTTTGAATTCACCCCAATCCATCTTCACGTACTTTGTGCCCCCTCTAAAAAAAAAAATGGGTACATGATGCCCCTGGTCAGGTGATATCCTAAAAATACAACTCACCCAGGAAATAAGTGATCAACGATATCTTTGAGCCATGGTAGCAGCGCTTGACTCCTGTTCCTTAGTGGAACAGTTTTCACTTTCAGTTGTTCAAGACAACTGAAAAGATTCTTGCCCAATATATTTAACCTTGTGTAGGTAGATATCCCCTATCACACAGTCTACAGAGGTACATATCCCCTATCACACAGTCTACAGAGGTAGATATCCCCTATTACACAATCTACAGAGGGAGATATTCCCTACCGCACAGTCTACAGAGGTAGATATCCCCATCACACAGTCTACAGAGGTACATATCCCCTATCACACAGTCTACAGAGGTAGATATCCCCTATTACACAATCTACAGAGGGAGATATCCCCCACCACACAATCTACAGAGGGAGATATTCCCTACCACACAGTCTACAGAGGTAGATATCCCCATCACACAGTCTACAGAGGTAGATATCCCCATCACACAGTCTACAGAGGTAGATATCCCCTATTACACAATCTACAGAGGTAGATATCCTCTATTACACAATCTACAGAGGTAGATATCCCCATCACACAGTCTACAGAGGTAGTTATTCCCCATAGGCTAGCTATATGTATGTGGGTGTGTGTAGGCTAGTTATATGCATGTGGGTGTGTGTAGGCTAGCTATATGTATGTGGGTGTGTGTAGGCTAGCTATATGTATGTGGGTGTGTGTAGGCTAACTATATGTATGTGGCTAGCTATATGTATGTGGCTAGCTATATGTATGTGGCTAGCTATATGTATGTGGGTGTGTGTAGGCTAGCTATATGTATATGGGGGTTTGTAGGCTAGCTATATGTATGTGGGTGTGTGTAGGCTAGTTATATGCATGTGGGTGTGTGTAGGCTAGCTATATGTATGTGGGTGTGTGTAGGCTAGCTATATGTGGGTGGCTAGCTATATGTATGTGGCTAGCTATATGTATGTGGCTAGCTATATGTATGTGGGTGTGTAGGCTAGCTATATGCATGTGGGTGGGTGTAGGCTAGCTATATGTATGTGGGTGTGTGTAGGCTAACTATATGTATGTGGGTGTGTGTAGGCTAACTATATGTATGTGGGTGTGTGTAGGCTAACTATATGTATGTGGGTGTGTGTAGGCTAGCTATATGTATGTGGGTGTGTGTAGGCTAACTATATGTATGTGGGTGTGTGTAGGCTAGCTATATGTATGTGGCTAGCTATATGTATGTGGGTGTGTGTAGGCTAACTATATGTATGTGGGTGTGTGTAGGCTAGCTATATGTATGTGACTAGCTATATGTATGTGGGTGTGTGTAGGCTAGCTATATGTATGTGGCTAGCTATATGTATGTGGGTGTGTGTAGGCTAGCTATATGTATGTGGGTGTGTGTAGGCTAGCTATATGTATGTGGGTGTGTGTAGGGTAGCTATATGTATGTGGGTGTGTGTAGGCTAGCTATATGTATGTTAAGCCATCATAGTGTGAGGAGAGGGGTCAGGGGAGAGGGCAAAGCTCATAACCATCCCTGAAAGAGGGAGAATAATAGGATCACTGATGTGGAACGGACCACTGAGCAGCTTACTTATGTAAATACTGGCGAAACGTTGAAATCCATTATCCAACTCATTTACATAAGCAGTTTCAAATAGGGTGCCTGTAACCCTGGCTCCTCCAGCCCCACCCATCCTGACACACACATACGCACATGCACACACATGCAAACACACAGACACACATAGACACGCACATACACGTACACACACACACATATGTACGTTGCGGTCATGAGTTCCTAATGGTCATTGTTATCAAGGTTCTGACCCTCTCAGCGCTCTGACTTCCTCTCAGCGCTCTGACTTCCTTTCAGCGCTCTGACTTCCTCTCAGCGCTCTGACTTCCTCTCAGCGCTCTGATTTCCTCTCAGCGCTCTGACTTCCTCTCAGCGCTCTGACTTCCTCTCAGCGCTCTGACTTCCACTCAGCGCTCTGACTTCCTCTCAGCGCTCTGACTTCCTTTCAGCGCTCTTACTTCCTCTCAGCGCTCTGACTTCCTCTCAGTGCTCTGACTTCCTCTCAGCGCTCTTACTTCCTCTCAGCGCTCTGACTTCCTCTCAGCGCTCTGACTTCCTCTCAGCGCTCTGACTTCCACTCAGCGCTCTGACTTCCTCTCAGCGTTCTGACTTCCTCTCAGTGCTCTGACTTCCACTCAGCGCTCTGACTTCCTCTCAGCGCTCTGACTTCCTTTCAGCGCTCTGACTTCCTCTCAGTGCTCTGACTTCCACTCAGCGCTCTGACTTCCTCTCAGCGCTCTGACTTCCTTTCAGCGCTCTGACTTCCTCTCAGCGCTCTGACTTCCACTCAGCGCTCTGACTTCCTCTCAGCGCTCTGACTTCCTTTCAGCGCTCTGACTTCCTCTCAGCGCTCTGACTTCCTCTCAGCGCTCTGACTTCCTCTCAGCGCTCTGACTTCCTCTCAGCGCTCTGACTTCCTCTCAGCGCTCTGACTTCCTCTCAGCGCTCTGATTTCCTTTCACTGCTCTGATATCCCTATCACCCTGAGCAGAAGCTCAACAATATTAGCCAATCATTTTTGATAGATGAAGCATGGAAATTAGTGGCAGAGTTAAAGTGATAACTGGAACCACACAGTAACATCCCATTATGGCAGGCTTAATTGATGAGCTCATTAAGATCATTATTAGAGAAATTGATTTCAAATAGGCACTTTAATCTGGGCCGTGCTGAAAAGGTGAAGAAACACTCAACAATGCAAATTGAAGGACCTCGCGTACATAATGGAGCAAGTAATTTCATAGATTTTGTTTAATTAATAATTTGAGATTGCGCAAGTTTCCTCCTATATGTAGGCTTGAACATTCATGTACCCAATCATCCCGCCAACAGCTTAGTCCCATTAATGGTTGCTCATTGTGTGGGTCTGCCTGTAATTCATTAATTAACCCTGATCTTAGACATTCAATTACTCATGTAGGATGGATCATTTAAGGGTCTACACAGTGGTTCTCCATTGTGGCTGCAAGGGAGGGATTTGGTTTTGTTTAATTCGCTCTGATCTTCAACTGATTTAAATTAAATGTTTGTTGAACTGATTAGAGTCCAAGAGCTGTTTTTAATCAAGTAGTGTTTATATTTTTTCCTTTTCAACTCTCCATTTTATCTAGCTGATACACTGTGGTTTTTGTATAAACAGTCTCAGACATTATCATACAGATCCCATTTTACAGTAGCTTTACTTTTTATTACTCTGTTAAAAGGGTGGGCACTGTCCATAAACTACTTTATTGAAGAAGGTATAGTCTCATTCAGATTGAATGTTTATCTTGCGTGCTGTGGCTGTCTGTAGGTTATTGCAATGTTATTCAAATACTGCCACTCTCAAACTATTAGTTAAACATTTGGATTAAACATATACAGTATCTTTTGATAATCCTGTAATGTGAAAGTCCACCTCCGAAAGAGTTTATGGTATCTTAAACCTGGGTATTGTGCAGTGATGTGGTGGGTAACTCTAGTCACTGTTCGTGGTAAAGTAGCCTAAAGTAACACTCCCTATACTTTCAATGAATTTTTTCACCAAAGGTGGTTAAATGCCCGCTTAATAAAAAAGGTGTGTAAACAGTGTTTACATTATGCTTACCTCTGGTCTTGTGCACGTTATTGTTGGTTACTCTAAGTTGAGTGATTTATGATAGTTTGAAACCAACCCCTTCACTTTTTAAAAGAGTGCGCCACAATGACTAAAATATAAACTAAATGTTTCCTAAATCACAGACTAGTGTAAGTACTTCATACAGGCTTATGCAGAAACCTACAGTACACACTTAAATCACACACAGGTTCAATGACCACCATTTGCCACCCTTGGGGAGTTAATAAGGAACTCGTAAGGGACTCGCAAGGGACTCGCAAGGGACTCGCAAGGGACTCGCAAGGGACTCGTAAGGAACTCATAAAGGACAGATGATCTGTAGTAGTTACAGTAGAGCAGGTACTTCAACTCTTTAAAGGAAAAGAGGAATGAAATGTCTGTCACCCAGAGGCAACAATAAGGAGTGGGTCTCTGAGTCGAGTGGGGTGGGAGCCTTAGTGAGAGCTTCACTGGGGTTTTTCAGAGTCCAACGCCAAATCTTGTGTGGCCCCCCCTGTCTGAGCCACAGGAAGTCCATCTTCAACTCTCACCCCCTGGTTGATTTGATGTGTTAAAATTGGTTCCAGGGTGCATTGATATTTCAGCGATCCATATTGTGCTTTGAGCAAGGATTACACGTTTAGAGGCAGCAGATATTTCCCCGGCATAAAGGTGGTTTCAGCTTGGTGAAGCCCTTATCAGTGGAGAGGAGACTCCGGCGCATTCAGAACCCTAAAATCCCATTTAATTGAATTTCTTTTTAGACATACAAGCTTAGAGGGGTTTTGGCATTCACTTTAACTCTGCCTCTGGGTGTTTAAATTCCTCTCGCTACAAAAGACCATTCCACAAAGGAACTTGCAAATACCATATTTATCTAGTTATTTTTTTCTACTCTTGGTCTACTCCTTTTCCATGGCAGTTATTACATCATTTCAATGAATACTTGCCGGAAATGGGGGTTATCTTCCTAAAATATATATTTATTTCAAGTGCTGATTTACTGTGTTGAAAAAAAAACGGTATTGGAGAGAGGCTATTCAAGCCACGGTGGCTACTTTGCCGACAGGCAGCACATCATGAACGATCCCTATAAACGATGCTATCTCCGCCAGCTGATGGATTTAATGCATTGGCAGGAGGGCTTTTTGAAAGCGGAGAGCTCCTGTGAATGAATGACTCTTACAGATGTAGAGTGGGGCCTCAACAAGGCTCAGATCGTGTCTGTAAGAGGCAGTTTATTCAGACCAGAAATGCTATTCATAATCTGTATCTCACGTTCACATGCTGAGGGCAGGGTATCATTTTTCGTGTTAAGGCAAAGATAACAAATCATGCAAAGGGCTTTCTTCTAAAAGGAGACACAAGCAGCATTTTAACCCATATTGTCCAATTTAACAACATTTGGAACCATTGAAAGAAACAACAAAGAATGCAACGTATATTCAATGTAATCCTCCATTGATATAGCAAAACATCCAATTAGGAAATATAACATCATTATACCCCCCCACCAGTAGATTTGGGTGCATGCTGTTGATGTTTTTTCCCCTTCCTTCACTGTGATGGTATTTGTCTTGCTGAGTGACTTCCTCTTTAATGAAACCCTCGAATGCTTTAGTGCCGGGTGGGATTTAAGCACCCTGCAGACGGCTATGATTCAAAAACTTGGTTCTGCATCAGCTCTGAGCGTTATCTGAAGGCTCTTCACGCACAGTTGCCTAAATGCCAGTTTAATGGCCCACTGTAAAGGCTACTTATTTAGTATCAGTATCCAAGGGAATATAGCTAATGATAAGAAGGGGGGATGGGGGGTGGCTGAGTGCATGCAGGGAAAGCGGATGAAGATGTTGGGTGGACAAAGTGAGTCTCAGCGTCATCCACATTGTTTAGGCAGGAGTCATCCTGAATGGCCTTCTAGACCTTGGCTCAAAACAGCACAGGAGAAACTGGTGTACGGGTGTCTAAAGATTTCTCCAAGTATAGGCAATTTAGTTTATGCAATTTTTATTTGGATGTCGTGTTAAAAGTAATGGGGAGCTTCATCACCAATCCATTGTTTTAAGTCACATACAGTAGGTAACAGTACCTACCTGTCCAACCAACGAGCTTCCTAGAGCACCAACCTGTCCATCCCTTAGCAACTGGCATATTTAACTTCAGGTCAAGGACGGTGACAGCTCTTGCCCCAGGCCTGTGAATTGAACATGCTTTCCCAATGTCACGCAGTGTAAGGAGCGAGCGCCCCCCTGTATCTAAACACATTCCTAATGTCAGTGGGCCAGAGGCTCTGAGAGAAGGGTAATGGATGTCCAGGCATAGTGTTATGTAGTGCAGCGCTGCAGCCCGCTCTCTCCAGTCCATTCCTTCCCTCTCTCTCTCTCCCCTGGAACAGACTAACCAGCTACACACACACACACACACACACACACACACACACACACACACACACACACACACACACACACACACACACACACACACACACACACACGCACGCAGCAGAGAGAGAGAGTCTCTCAGGCCATCTGATCAGAGCTTGATGTGATTCCTCACCTTGGCTAGAACGAAACCCAAACTCTATGAATTATTACAATCCCAGTCAATCTTGGCAAGCCAGCAGTGGGCCATGGAGTGTGAAGGCCTTTCTCTGGTGTTTAAGTTACCATGGAAGATGAAATAGTCACAGCGCCACCGTGGCCCGCCAGCTCCCCTTATCATGGGTATCTTCTATCTTCAAATAATGTTTGGTCTTTTTACTTGCTATCACAGTTGTATAAATGGAAAAAAGGAATCTAATTTCTCTCTATGGCTTTTTTACGCTCTATTTTTTGGGGTGGGTGGGGTGGGGTTCGGGGGGCGGGTGATGAAAACAGCACCATCATTGGGTGGCACTGAGCCACTGAGCAAGAGCAGGACAAGGAGTCATTTCTTTACCTCTGCATCTGGAACCTAAGAAAACCCCAATGAAGCTTTCTGCTATGGGATACTTGATGCTCACAAAAAAAAAATGAAATCATATTTCACCATTTAAAGTGGTACTATACTGTAGGAGGTTTTTGTGATATTATCCAGTGTGCTGTATGGTTGAAGTGTTGGAATATTGGCTGCAGAGCATTGGCTGTCTACTGATTCATACTGAGGTAAAAGGCTGTTTAATTGAACCAGTGTTGAAGACACAACACTTTGCGTGAAGTAGTTGTGAGGAAGTTGATCAGGATATACGTAACTGAGGGAGCTCTTTCTTTCATTCAGCCTATTGCCCTAAGCACCATCACCTGGCAGTGGTACTCTCTGACTGGAGATAATACATGTTGGAGAAGGGTTGGGGAGCCATTTGCCAATGATAGTTCCATGGTGATTGTCTTGTCTCAATATTTTGTTTGGTGATTTAGAGTTGGCTTACAGATTGCCTCCTACTAAGAAGCACATACACACACAGCATTATGGTCTGCATTTGGAGCATGTGACAAATAACATTATATTTTATTTGATACTTCATATAGAATAATCTCAAATTGGATCTGGTCTGTGAATTTTTTTAATGATCTAAAAGGCACATTCCTTTTGAGGAAAATGATTCTGAAGTTATGATGCAGAAATAACAGGGTATCATCAGGCCTTGGGGACCTCTGTGTGTGTCTCTCTGTGTAAGCCCTGATCTTCTGTAGTAATAACAGTCCACACAGTCTCACAGCCTAATCCTGTCCCAGACATCCACACCATAATAATAGAACACATTCAGTTGTGGAGGGGAGGCAGGACACTACATTTTGCTGGAATTTCATGGCACGGAAAGAAATCAGAAGCGCTAACTTGTGTGTGTGTGTGTGTGTGTGTGTGTGTGTGTGTGTGTGTGTGTGTGTGTGTGTGTGTGTGTGTGTGTGTGTCACTGTATCTGTTTCTAGCTCCTCTATCTCCTAACTTGGTTCTTCAATATTGTTGTCTAAATTACCAAATGTGTATTTTATATGGCTTTCTATTTTACACAGGCATCAGTGTTATGTGTTCCCATGTTTGCTGACATTGTACTTTTAGGGCTATATGAAAATAATGTACTGTGCATTCATTTAGCTGCAGGGGACATGTATTGAACGCAATGTAAAAGTTTTTCTTGCTTGCAACAGAATATTCACATAACGTTAACCAAGTATAGATTCATCCTGAGGGAACCATTCCCAATCACAGTGCAGCAACTTCAGTGATTTCATAAAAGGAGTAAAGGTTAGAAATTGATTCATTGATTTTCTGTTTTAAGAGGGACAGTGAGTGACTACAGACACTTAGATCAAAGTCAGCAGGTGAATCTAAAACAATCACAAGACATTTTCATACAATATGTCCTGAATAATGCACATAGAGTCAAATATGCTGTTTTATTCATACATTTCATTTATTTTTCTACCAAGTAGGTTCATTGAAAAGCAGTTGCCCCTTTTCAATAAGTTGATACTAGCACTTAAAAATAGGATTAATGAATAAAAGCTACAGAACCAAACCAATCTCTTCCTTGAATAGTCTTAGAAATAGACCATGTCCTTTTATCTGTTAGATGCACTCTCAAACTTTTGTATAATTTCAGCCAGTAGTTTTGAAAGTGGTGCTCACGAGTCAAAACGGGTACCTGTTTTTGTGTACTATGTCATCCAATTGTGTACGGCATCCCATTTCGTGTAATATGTTGCGAATTTGTTGGGCTTTTAAGATCCCGGAGTGCATCTTTAATAGATCCTGCTATTTAATGTAATAGAGACCAAATAAAGACGTGTGGCTTTAATCAGCTAGCCCTCGTCCTAATGGTCCCAACCACCATCAGTTGGAATTTCTCCCATCAACTTTTTTCTCTGAGTGTCGTTGAGAGCCCAAGTCTATCTAACCCATTAACAGTCCACTTAGCTGGAGCCTTAAATATTTGCTGTTAATACACCATTTTGGAAATCATAGCATTAAAAGATCTTTAGCCTCCTGTAAGGTAAGCGGTGGTGGTGCTGTGGGTGCACATTGAGCAGAAATGGTCTGCTGTGTGTCACTGAATGTCTGACAGTCATCCTGGCTACCTGTCTGTCTGCAAGACCACCAGGGCTTGTCCCTCCACTATTAAATGGTCAAATGCACACCTGCCATAGTCACATCACACTGATCACAGTCACACCATGAATTGGGTGAAGTGCACAGGGAGGATGAACTGTGATGTTGTTGATACTGCAGGGGAAAATGACAGTGGGTTAACCTTAAATTCTTCAACAGTCTCTGTGGACATAAATATGAATATGGGGGTGCATAGATTTCTCAGACACTTGCACTAAGTACTCACCTCCTCCCATCACATTTCCAAATGACCCGTGATATCTGTTCCTTTATGCTTGGCGTCCACGCTGCCTCTTATCTCCATATAGAGTCTTGGTCAATAAGCAATTAGTATTTTATGACAAAGTGTGAGCGCCAACATCAAGCTAGCTTGGCAGGTTGCCATCAGAGATGATTTTTATGGCAGAATTCAAGTCATGTCCTGCAGACCCAAGTCAATGTTTATGACCGTGGAAATTACATGCCCTCTAAATGTCCATAAAGAATTATTTAACATGAGATAGGTAATTAGGCTTGTGTTTACTCACTAACAAAGACCTATTGTGTAAATACAAGTTCACACTGTTCTTTTTTTCTGTTGTTTGTCTGTATGGAAATTGTTTTAGTGTACAGGAGGAGTTTAACATCCCACCTAATATAAGTGGTTCAGAAAAGATAAGATGCAGCCTCAAACATAAGTGTCAGTCGACCCCAAGTCAGGCACAGCAAATATCTGCATTACAACAGGATTCATCAGGTTTCTCAGTGTTATTGTGTTGGCATTACCCCACACATTAGTTTTGGTATAAAACACCTTCTTTTCCCCCTGTCCTTGTTGCCTAGCCCTAGGGCAGGTGTAGAGAGAGCGGTGCGCAGCAGGTTGCAGTGGCTGGCCCATCTAATTTTCCCTCTGTGGAGCTGCAGTCCGGGCCTCCCGGCAGCTTAATAGCAGTGACAGCAGAGGAATAATTCACAAGTGGAGCTAATCAAAGGTGAAAAGGGAGAATCAGTAAACGTCGTATCCTTTTGCCACTTTCATCAATCCAGCTAACTGAATTTGAACTAAAGCTGAGCAAATTTTCCGGGGAGGGGAATTAATATGTAACACATCTGAGGTCTGGCTGGAGCCTGCGGAATTGGAAAAGTCTGCATTATATCAGGGGGAGATTATTGGAAAGACAATTGGGGCCGTCTGTGTAATCAGAAAACAGTGAGGTGTGTCTATCTTATGATGACACTGTGACCTAGTGGGCTTGCACAGAAGGAAATATTTTCTCCCCTTTCCAATTCAATCACCTGGGCTATCCGCCCTGCTGCGTGATGCTGTTTGCCCTGCACATGACAGTATCAATTCAATTACCCTGAAAATGGATACATATTCAGGGTATAAGGGACTGGGCCAATGCAGGAGGGGAAGAGGGAAGACAAAGAAATGCCCATTTACCCCGTAATAACTTTCATTTGGAGTCGGTTTGAAAACAATTCGGCTCTGAATTTGTCCCTGTCAGATCACATTATCCGCAAATGAAGTTTACAAAATATCAATTCAATTTCTATAACAGGAACCCGTCGCAAAACACAAAGGGGGCCTGAATTGACCATATCATAACATCTGAGGGGCCCCTGGTGGCTTTCAAATATTTTCAGTCAGAGGCAATCAAAAGCAGAACGGCCCATGCTAATCCGTTCAATTTCATCCTTTATACCGGTGTCTTTTCCCCACGTGAAAACACACACACACACACACACACACACACACACACGCACACACGCACACACGCACACACGCACACACGCACACACGCACACACGCACACACACACACACACACACACACACACACACACGCACACACACACACAGTCCCTCACTGCCCTGGAGTCAAGCAGAGCACCTAGATATCACTCTGCCAACGTGGGAGAAACTCATCTATCTGAACGTTTTTAAGATACACTTTTTGGGGTGAACCGTACTGTTCTATGATAAATACTCAAAATGCAAACATTATCTGAGTTACATAATACATTTCATATAAAGTTATGAACACATTTTTAAAAATGTCACTGAAAGTTCAGACCATCTGGTATTTGACCCTACCTGTGATGGTCATGAAGTCGTAGCTTCAGTAGAGATGGGCTGCAGTCCCATCATGGCAGTAGTCAGTATGATCCCCAGCTCTCTCTGGGTTTCCCTGTTTCCTCCTCCTTCCTTGGTGATTAAGCATTCTGACTGTGTCCCTGTTTAGCCTGCTGATTCCACCGGTCGTCACGTCTCTCCCTGGGCGAGGCCTCATTATCTTCCTTTAGTTGTTGATATTGTTCTTATTTACAGCCCTGTTTTCTCCGCTGTCATGTCTCCAGCAGGTCGCTAATGTGACCGAGATGGAACGGGGAGCATAATTGCAAATTAAATATCTGAAACTTCCTTGATGTGTCTCGGTGGGAAGCAATAAGTGTGTCAGCCTCTTACTGATGTCAAAACGGCTTTTTGCTTCATGAAATTATTCACAGATACAGCGCTACATTTTGCTGTAATTACCGTCGTCTCGGTGGCACTCGCAAAGGGCAAACAACGGCCAGTGGAAACAGGGGGAGTTAAAAATGCTGTTTAACAAATCAATTTGAGCATGCTTACCTTGTAAAACTGTGCGATTGTTCCACTCACTCCTGATCCAGACCCCATAGAGCGTTCATCTATTAAATGCTTAACAAGCCCCTTTACAGAGCAGCAGTGTGGAAATGTGTAATTCGAACAATAACAAAGACTTGACCATTTTTTATTGATTCACTGGTTTCTTCTGCTCTAGCCTACAGCAAACACACTCCAGCAAATACACTTCAGCAAACACACTACAGCAAATACACTCCAGAAAACACACTACAGCAAATACACTCCAGAAAACACACTACAGCAAATACACTCCAGCAAACAGACTACAGCAAACACACTCCAGAAAACACACTACAGCAAACACACTACAGCAAACACACTCCAGAAAACACACTACAGCAAACACACTCCAGAAAACACACTTCAGCAAACAGACTACAGCAAACACACTCCAGAAAACACACTACAGCAAATACACTCCAGCAAACACACTTCAGCAAACACACTACAGCAAATACACTCCAGAAAACACACGACAGCAAACACACTCCAGAAAACACACTACAGCAAATACACTCCAGAAAACACACTACAGCAAATACACTCCAGCAAACAGACTACAGCAAACACACTCCAGAAAACACACTACAGCAAACACACTACAGCAAACACACTCCAGAAAACACACTACAGCAAACACACTCCAGAAAACACACTTCAGCAAACACACTACAGCAAACACACTCCAGAAAACACACTACAGCAAACACACTACAGCAAACACACTCCAGAAAACACACTTCAGCAAACAGACTACAGCAAACACACTCCAGAAAACACACTACAGCAAACACACTCCAGAAAACACACTACAGCAAACACACTACAGCAAACACACTCCAGAAAACACACTACAGCAAACACACTCCAGAAAACACACTACAGCAAACACACTACAGCAAACACACTCCAGAAAACACACTTCAGCAAACAGACTACAGCAAACACACTCCAGCAAATACACTTAGGCAAACAGACTACAGCAAACACACTCCAGAAAACACACTACAGCAAATACACTCCAGCAAACACACTTCAGCAAACACACTACAGCAAACACACTCCAGAAAACACACTACAGCAAACACACTCCAGAAAACACACTACAGCAAATACACTCCAGAAAACACACTACAGCAAATACACTCCAGCAAACAGACTACAGCAAACACACTCCAGAAAACACACTACAGCAAACACACTACAGCAAACACACTCCAGAAAACACACTACAGCAAACACACTCCAGAAAACACACTTCAGCAAACAGACTACAGCAAACACACTCCAGCAAATACACTTAGGCAAACAGACTACAGCAAACACACTCCAGAAAACACACTACAGCAAATACACTCCAGCAAACACACTCCAGAAAACACACTCCAGCAAATACACTCCAGAAAACACACTACAGCAAACACACTCCAGAAAACACACTACAGCAAACACACTCCAGAAAACACACTCCAGCAAACACACTCCAGAAAACACACTCCAGCAAATACACTACAGCAAATACACTCCAGAAAACACACGACAGCAAACACACTCCAGAAAACACACTACAGCAAACACACTCCAGAAAACACACTACAGCAAACACACTCCAGAAAACACACTACAGTAAACACAATCCATAAAACACACTACAGCAAACACACTCCAGAAAACACACTCCAACAAATACACTCCAGAAAACACACTACAGCAAACACACTCCAGAAAACACACTCCAGAAAACACACTACAGCAAACACACTCCAGAAAATACACTCCAGAAAATACACTCCAGCAAATACACTCCAGCAAACACACTACAGCAAACACACTCCAGAAAATACATTCCAGAAAACACACTTCAGCAAACACACTCCAGAAAACACACTGTTTATTATTCTGTTTTTTTCAATATGAACTTTAACCTTTTACTGCAGTGGGCTAAATCAGGGTCACAAACAGTGTTTCTTGGTAGTCTTATAAAAAAAGACACCTGTACCATGTCAGATATAGAGTTGAAATGTATTCAATTTTGACTTTGCATATGACACTTTATATACGTCACGGAAGACTGAAATATAATACAATCATTTGACATAGAAACACCAGATTTACGGCAAAAAAGCTATGTTTATTAATGATGAAATTATGAAAAATATGAATAAAATTCCACCCATGAAGCCACTAGAGTATGATTTGATCATTTGACTGCAGGAAAGGGATATGTACAGGGGTTAAGTTTAGATTTTAGAGGCAATGGGAATGTTCCCAAAGTTGTTTACCTAGCTTTTGATGGAATTGTTTCTCTTCAATATATATGTTTTGCCTGTATTTGATGCTGAGAATAATGAAGTAGTCAACAACAACCTGGCTCGAATATGGTTTTTGTCTCCTTCTTCCACCCAAATGGCTTAAAGCAGCAATCTGCTGTTGCTACATCCATTTTTGGACTTATGAATGAATGATATGTACCCATTGCCCCAGACAGGGCTTTTAGGTGACCAGTGGGTGGATACTGGTGTCTTGTAAGAGGAAGGAGAGATTAAGGAGAGCCGCGGTTCTGGGACCACCGCCAATGTAGAGAAAGGGAGATTTGACCTGAGAAGCATTTGCATGTTAAGTGCAGTCAATCTGAATTGATCACAGCCAAATTAAATCCAATGGGTTTCAATATTTTCCCTGTTTACACATTAGCCTCCTACCTGCCACGTATGGATGTATTGAATTCAGATTAGTAGCCTAAGTATGGACTCAGACAAAGGGAACTTATCTTTAATTAAAATCATGCAGTAGGACCTTAAGTCCTATTCTGTTACGGTTGGGGAATGAAAACTCGCAGGGCTAAATGAACGTTGCTGTATGCCTCCCCAAAGTGTCACTTCAACATTGGAGGTGGGGATAGATGGGGTCCATAGTCTACAACCCAATACAACCCAATAGCGTAGTGTTGGTAGACAGCTACAGTATGATGCTGGTGAGACAAGCGTATCATGTCACAAGTTGTTGAAATTAACAATATCATTGAAAACAGAAACATGCACAAAACTCCTCCTCCTAAGGTTGAGAATCAGTGAATTGAGAAATGTATTCTCTGGGTGGGTCGAGTGGCGGGATGCTGGGATGAAACGGTGATCAGTGGAGAACATGTAAATGTAGCATAGACTCCTGTCATGTCACCACTACCAGTCTGCTGTCATCTGGAGAGATGTTCAGCTGATGCACATCACATCATTTACCAGTGTTACTGGAGGAGGACAATATCTACCAATATTTCCACGCAAAATATCTAAACCTCCGATCCTGTTAGATGAAACATTGTGTTATTTCTATAGTTTATGGGAAAGCTTGGATGAACGAATGAATCCTCACTCAGTCTGCCATTTGCCATGATAACCTAATTGTGATTATGTGTACTGATCTAAGAAACTAGTTCTGTTCATTCCTACCAGCTGTAACAGTAAAACCCTCTTCCTCCCTTAAATCTCTGACAGCAATTACCTCTAAAGAGAAACACGGAAAGAAGTGTTCAACACTATTCAGCTCTTTCATGTAGCTTATTGGCATGTCTGTAAATAGGATAATTTCCTAAATTTAGCCTCAAATGAGCTTCTATTGCCCTGGTGGATTTATTGACAAATGGGGACTTGCTTCCCTGCTCTGGATAATTGAAGAAGCTCCTACTAATTAGACAGAAAAAATCTGCGATCTGGCACGGATCTTTCCCACTGAAAAGATAATTAATTGTGAGTAGATTTGGCGCCTGCCATGGCTGCCTGCCTAGTGTTCACCCATGAGGAGGCTCTAGTGGGGTGGGGTGTGGAGGGGGGGGGGGGGGGGGGGGGGGTAGCTAGCTAGCTGGAGCGGGACATAGCCCAGTCACACTAATTCCACCATGCCGCCTTCTCTGAAGCGACGCAAGGAAGCAGCATAATCAGCAGACACTGATTACCGACAAGTAATTAACAACGCCAACCAAACAGAGAGATTGAATTTATAATAATTATATAATCAACATGGTGATGATCTTGTAAGAGAATCCTATTGCAGTGGAAAGGTTAATGACTTCCCATCGCACAACATCACAGAGTTAGTGGTGGCTGGGGCCTTGGGTTTGTTTTAACTGTCAAACAGATCATTCATTAACATCATAACAGTCATGCAGGTGCCATGAAATATTGAAACATTTCACTTTCCATTCTATGAAACTAATTAGCTACATACTACTCTTCCGCTTCAGTCAGAACTGCAGTAGGTAGTAGGGCTTTCCTGTTACTTCAGTTGTTTAGTTGGCTAAGATTAAACTGTTGTCTATTGATTTATCACTTAGTTACTGATAACTCATTTAATTACTCAACAGTGTAATTGTATTATTGTGTCATAGGTAGTATGCAATCCGATCTCCCTCTCAAATTCTGGTGAAGATCACTAATATTCATAAATCGAAGAAGTATAGGCGAACCCTGAGCCCTAACCACAGCAGCGTCTCAGTGTCTCTGTGATATTACCTGATTATGAGAGTATTACATCAGCTAAATCCTCTGCACCAATAATGCCATCTTGAGAAAGCTAAATTAAGTGATTTCTCCTTTTGATAAAGGAATAAAATGAATTAGGCTTCACGCTATCAAAGCCCTCCCCATTGCAAGAGCTGGCGGATCATCTTGATTGTAGTTAGTCACTAATCTAGCTCAGAATTAAAGGTTAAAATCAGTAGTTATTATGTTGCAGTTGTAAAATCCACAAACCATGGAGGCACAGACCATGGACACAGATCACGGAGACACAGACTATGGATACAGACCATGGATATACAGACCATGGACACAGACCATGGAAACACAGACCATGCACATAGACCATGGAGAGGCAGACCATGGATACAGACAATGGATGCAGACCATGGAGATATAGAACATAGACACATACCATGTAGACAGAACATGGAGACACAGACCATGGAGACAGACAATGGATTTAGGGGGGAAAGGGGGATACCTAGTCAGTTGTACAACTGAAAACCTTCAACTGAAATGTGTCTTCTGCATTTAACCTGAATCAGAGAGGTGCAGGGGGATGCCTCAATCGACATCCACGGCGCCCGGGGAACAGTGGGTTAACTGCCTTGCTCAGGGGCAGAACAACAGATTTTGACCTTGTCAGCTCAGGGATTCGATCCAGCAACCTTTCGGCTACTGGCCCAACGCTCTAACCATGGAGACACTGACCATGGAGACAGACCATGGATTTACAGACCATGGATACAGACCATGGATTTACAGACCATGGATACAGACCATGGAGACTGACCATGGAGACTGACCATGGACACAGACCATGCATTTACAGACCATGGATACAGACCATGGATACAGACCATGGATTTACAGACCATGGATTTACAGACCATGGATTTACAGACCATGGAGACACTGACCATGGAGACACTGACCATGGAGACAGACCATGGACACACACCATGGATTTACAGACCATGAAGACAGACCATGAAGACAGACCATGGAGACAGACCATTAATTTACAGACCATTGAGACAGACCATGGATACAGACCATGGATACAGACCATGGATACAGACCATGGAGACACAGACCATGGAGACACAGACCATGGAGACACAGACCATGGAGACACAGACCATGGAGACACAGACCATGGAGACAGACCATGGATACAGACCATGGAGACACAGACCATGGATACAGACCATGGAGACACAGACCATGGATACAGACCATGGAGACACAGACCATGGAGACAGACCATGGATACACAGACCATGGAGACACAGACCATGGAAACAGACCATGGATACAGACCATGGAGACACAGACCATGGATACAGACCATGGAGACACAGACCATGGATACAGACCATGGATACAGACCATGGAGACACAGACCATGGATACAGACCATGGAGACACAGACCCTGGATACAGACCCTGGATACAGACCCTGGATACAGACCATGGATACAGACCATGGAGACACAGACCATGGATACAGACCATGGAGACACAGACCCTGGATACAGACCATGGAGACACAGACAATGGAGACAGACCATGGATACAGACCATGGAGACACAGACCATGGACACAGACCATGGAGACAGACCATGGATACAGACCATGGAGACACAGACCATGGACACAGACCATGGAGACAGACCATGGAGACAGACCATGGATATCTACACTATAATGTGTGAATAGTGGGAGAAGCAGTTCCCTTTGTGTTGTAGATAAGTGTATATGAGAGACACGGGGCCAAACAGAACTAATTAGGAGGATTATATGGAATTAGAATGTGAGGCGGAAGCAGCAGGATTGTAATGTAAAAAAAATCAATCAATAAGGGGGAGATGGTGAAAACCAGCCCTCTTAACATTAACAATTACTGTGATTAACAATGATACTCACAACTCATTTTTCATTACAGAGGAGAGGAGATAAGCTTGTTTATATAGACTAGCTTTTCAACCAATGAGTAATTTATCATGGCGAGGCCCAGGAAAGCACATAACAGCCCACAGCAATTAAAATCTTCTCTATGACCTTGTGACAACCAAGGACCTGAGAGTCTCCAGGAAACTGCCTGCCGTTCTATCTTCATGGAAAGAGAGGAGGCAGTAGGATAGTAAAACACTTCCTGCTAGATATTCCTGCACACATAGACACTAAGGAATGAATGTACCACTTGGAAATACTGCATTCACTATACCTGGATATGATGTTTATCTGATCAGACAAATATCATTCACTATACCTGGATATGATGCTTATCTGATCAGACAAATATCATTCACTATACCTGGATATGATGCTTATCTGATCAGACAAATATCATTCACTATACCTGGATATGATGCTTATCTGATCAGACAAATATCATTCACTATACCTGGATATGATGCTTATCTGATCAGACAAATATCATTCACTATACCTGGATATGATGTTTATCTGATCAGACAAATATCTGTCACGATCGTGTGGAGGATTGATGGACCAAAACGCAGCTTTAGGAAAATAAGCCATCTTCTTTTATTTTAAAAGATGACGAAAAATAAACACGAAACACTTAATACAAACTAACAAAACAACAAACGATCGTGAAGCTAATAAACGTCGTGCACATACAACAGGCTACAAACGTTCTGACATAGACAATTACTCACAACCAATGAGAGCCTATGGCTACCCTAAATAAGGCTCCCAATCAGAGACAACCGAAATCAGCTGTCTCTAATTGGGAACTCATTCAGGTAACCATAGACTCTCCTAGACAACTAAACATACATAGACAACACTAGACACATGTACTCCACACAAACCCATATACTATACCCAACAACCCCTTTACCATAAAAACACCCAAAACCAACAAAACACAAACATTCCCCATGTCACACCCTGACCTAACTAAAATAATAAAGAAAACAAAGAATACTAAGGCCAGGGCGTGACATAACCCCCCCCTTAAGGTGCGAACTCCGGGCGCACCATTACACAGTCTAGGGGAGGGTCTGGGTGGGCTTCCATCCACGGTGGCGGCTCCGGCTCTGGTTGTGGTCCCCACGTCACCACAGTCCCTAACCACCTCCTAGGCTTCCTCCAAATGACCCCCCTCCACATTAACCCCATTGCATTAAGGGGCAGCTCCGGACTGAGGAATGGCAGCTCCGGACTAAGGGCCAGTACCAGGGTAAGGGGCAGTACCAGGGTCAGGGGCAGTACCAGGGTCAGGGGCAGCACCAGGGTAAGGGGCAGCACCAGGGTAAGGGGCAGCACCAGGGTAAGGGGCAGCACCAGGGTAAGGGGCAGCTCCGGACTGAGGAATGGCAGCTCCGGACTGAGGAATGGCAGCTCCGGACTGAGGAATGGCAGCTCCGGACTGAGGGACTGCAGCTCCGGACTGAGGGACGGCCCATGACTGGCTGACAGATCTGGCTGCTCATGGCTGGCTGACGGATCTGGCTGCTCATGGCTAGCTGACGGATCTGGCTGCTCATGGCTAGCTGACGGATCTGGCTGCTCATGGCTAGCTGACGGATCTGGCTGCTCATGGCTAGCTGACGGATCTGGCTGCTCATGGCTGGCTGACGGATCTGGCTGCTCATGGCTGGCTGACGGATCTGGCTGCTCATGGCTAGCTGACGGATCTGGCTGCTCATGGCTAGCTGACGGATCTGGCTGCTCATGGCTAGCTGACGGATCTGGCTGCTCATGGCTAGCTGACGGATCTGGCTGCTCATGGCTAGCTAACGGATCTGGCTGCTCATGGCTAGCTGACGGATCTGGCTGCTCAAGGCTAGCTGACGGATCTGGCTGCTCATGGCTGGCTGACTGATCTGGCAGATCCTGTCTGGTTGGCGGCTCTGGCAGATCCTGTCTGGTTGGCGGCTCTGGCAGATCCTGTCTGGTTGGCGGCTCTGGCAGATCCTGTCTGGTTGGCGGCTCTGGCAGATCCTGTCTGGTTGGCGGCTCTGGCAGATCCTGTCTGGTTGGCGGCTCTGGCAGATCCTGTCTGACGGACGGCTCTAGCGGCTCCTGTCTGGCTGGCGGCTCTAGCGGCTCCTGTCTGGCGGACGGCTCAGTAGGCTCATGGCAGACGGGCGGCTTTGCAGGCTCATGGCAAACGGGCGGCTTTGCAGGCTCATGGCAGACGGATGGCTCAGATGGCGCTGGGGAGACGGATGGCTCAGATGGCGCTGGGGAGACGGATGGCTCAGATGGCGCTGGGGAGACGGATGGGTCAGATGGCGCTTGGCAGACGGGCAGTTCAGGCATCGCTGTGCAGACGGCAGACTCCTGCCGGCTGAGGCGCACTGTAGGCCTGGTGCGTGGTGCCGGGACTGGTGGCACCGGGCTGGGGACACGCATCTCAGGGCTAGTGCGGGGAGAAGGAACAGGGCATACTGGACCCTGGAGACGCACATTAGGCCTAGTGCGTGGTGCCGGCACTGGTGGTATCGGGCTGGGAACACGCTTCTCAGGGCTAGTGCGGGGAGAAGGAACAGGGCATACTGGACTCTCAAGGCGTACTATAGGCCTTGTGCGTGGTACCGGTACTGGTGGTACCGGGCTGAGGACCCGCACATCAGGACGAGTACGGGGAGAAGGAACAGTGCGTACAGGACTCTGGAGACACACAGAAGGCTTGGTGCGTGGTGTAGGCACTGGTGGTAATGTGCTGGAGACACGCACCACAGGGCTAGTACGTGGAGGAACAGTAACAGGACGCACAGGACTCTGGAGACACACAGGAGGCTTTGTGCGTGCTGTAGGCACTGTCTTAACCAGACGGCTAGCACGCACCTCAGGACGAGTATGGAGAGCTGTTCCCGGTGACATTAACTCACCAACACGCTCATTCGGACGGATGCCGTGCCTCATGCACCAAACCAGTACATCCCTCATAACTCTCTCCTCCAATTTCTCCATTAATTCCTTTACTGTCTCTGCGTCGCTCACTTCCAAATCCGCCCTCACCGGCTCCTTACGGTAAGCAGGAGGAGTTGGCTCACGTCTCCCGACTGACCCAACTAAACTACCCGAGAGCCCTCCCCCAAGAAATTTTTGGGTTTGACTTACGGGGTTCCAGCCTTGTTTCCGTGCTGCCTCCTCATATCGCCGCCTCTCTGCTTTCGCTGCCTCCAGCTCAGCTTTGGGACGGCGATATTCTCCCGGCTGTGCCCATGGATCTTCTCCGTCCAATATTTCCTCCCAACTCCAATAATCCTGTGTAGCAGGCCACTGCTCCAATTCACGCTGCTTGATCCTTTGGTGGGTAATTCTGTCACGATCGTGTGGAGGATTGATGGACCAAAACGCAGCTTTAGGAAAATAAGCCATCTTCTTTTATTTTAAAAGATGACGAAAAATAAACACGAAACACTTAATACAAACTAACAAAACAACAAACGATCGTGAAGCTAATAAACGTTGTGCACATACAACAGGCTACAAACGTTCTGACATAGACAATTACTCACAACCAATGAGAGCCTATGGCTACCCTAAATAAGGCTCCCAATCAGAGACAACCGAAATCAGCTGTCTCTAATTGGGAACTCATTCAGGTAACCATAGACTCTCCTAGACAACTAAACATACATAGACAACACTAGACACATGTACTCCACACAAACCCATATACTATACCCAACAACCCCTTTACCATAAAAACACCCAAAACCAACAAAACACAAACATTCCCCATGTCACACCCTGACCTAACTAAAATAATAAAGACAACAAAGAATACTAAGGCCAGGGCGTGACAATATCATTCACTATACCTGGATATGATGCTTATCTGATCAGACAAATATCATTCACTATACCTGGATATGATGCTTATCTGATCAGACAAATATCATTCACTATACCTGGATATGATGCTTATCTGATCAGACAAATATCATTCACTATACCTGGATATGATGCTTATCTGATCAGACAAATATCATTCACTATACCTGGATATGACGTTGATCTGATCAGACAAATATGAGCATTATTGCACTCTGAAAGACGGACCGGTGTGAAAATGGAAACAAAGGGATGTGCGTTAGTACAGTTATGTGGTTGGGTTTCTGAGTGGGATCTATGCACCTGAGTCTATACACCTGAGTCACCCGAGTCTAGACCTGTCTAAACACCTGAGTCTGTAGTCTATACACCTGAGTCTATACACCTGAGTCACCCGAGTCTAGACTTGTCTAAACACCTGAGTCTGTAGTCTATACACCTGAGTCTATACACCTGAGTCACCCGAGTCTAGACCTGTCTAAACACCTGAGTCTGTAGTCTATGCACCTGAGTCGATACACCTGAGTCACCCGAGTCTAGACTTGTCTAAACACCTGAGTCTGTGGTCTATACACCTGAGTCTATACACCTGAGTCTATACACCTGAGTCACCTGAGTCTAGACCTGTCTAAACACCTGAGTCTGTAGTCTATACACCTGAGTCTATACACCTGAGTCACCTGAGTCTAGACCTGTCTAAACACCTGAGTCTGTAGTCTATACACCTGAGTCTATACACCTGAGTCACCTGAGTCTAGACCTGTCTAAACACCTGAGTCTGTAGTCTATGCACCTGAGTCGATACACCTGAGTCACCCGAGTCTAGACTTGTCTAAACACCTGAGTCTGTGGTCTATACACCTGAGTCTATACACCTGAGTCTATACACCTGAGTCACCTGAGTCTAGACCTGTCTAAACACCTGAGTCTGTAGTCTATACACCTGAGTCTATACACCTGAGTCACCTGAGTCTAGACCTGTCTAAACACCTGAGTCTGTAGTCTATACACCTGAGTCTATACACCTGAGTCACCTGAGTCTAGACCTGTCTAAACACATGAGTCTAAAGTCTTTACACCTGAGTCTGTAGTCTATGCACCTGAGTCTATAGTCTTTACACCTGAGTCTGTAGTCTATACACCTGAGTCTATAGAGTCTATACATTTGAGTCTAGAGATTCTATACGCATGAGTCTAGAGAGTCTATACACCTGAGTCTAGAGATTCTATACGCATGAGTCTATAGTCTTTACACCTTAGTCTGTAGTCTATGCACCTGAGTCTAGAGAGTCTATACACCTACGTCTAGAGAGTCTATACACCTGAGTCTAGAGAGCTGAGTCTATAGAGTCTAGACACCTGAATCTATAGTCTATACACCTGGGTCTATAGTCTATACACCTAGGTCTATACACCTGAGTCTAGAGAGTCTATACTCCAGAGTATATATACTCTATGCACTTAAGTCTAGAGAGCTGACTCTATAGAGTCTATACACCTGAGTCTATAGTCTATACACCTGAGTTCATAGAGTCTACACCTGAGTCTACAGAGCTGAGTCTATAGAGTATATACACCTGAGTCTATACACTTGAGTCTATAGAGTCTACACATGAGTCCTTCTTCTTCCTCCAAACACGGCGAGTGGAGTTTAGACCAAAAAGCTCTATTTTTGTCTCATCAGACCACATAACCTTCTCATATTCCTCCTCTGGATCATCCAGATGGTCATTGGCAAACTTCAGACGGGCATGGACATGCGCTGGCTTGAGCAGGGGGACCTTGCGTGCGCTGCAGGATTTTAATCCATGACAGCGTTGTGTGTTACTAATGGTTTTCTTTGAGACTGTAGTCCCAGCTCTCTTCAGGTCATTGACCAGGTCCTGCCGTGTAGTTCTGGGCTGATCCCTCACCTTCCTCATGATCATTGATGCCCCACGAGGTGAGATCTTGCATGGAGCCCCAGACCGAGGGTGATTGACCGTCATGTTGAACTTCTTCAATTTTCTAATATTTGCGCCAACAGTTGTTGCCTTCTCACCAAGCTGCTTGCCTATTGTCCTGCAGCCCATCCCAGCCTTGTACAGGTCTACAATTTTATCCCTGATGTCCTTACACAGCTCTCTGGTCTTGGCCATTGTGGAGAGGTTGGAGTCTGTTTGATTGAGTGTGTGGACAGGTGTCTTTTATACAGGTAACGAGTTCAAGCAGGTGCAGTTGGATGGTAATGAGTGGAGAACAGGAGGGCTTCTTAAAGAAAAACTAACAGGTCTGTGAGAGCCGGAATTCTTACTGGTTGGTAGGTGATCAAATACTTATGTCATGCAATAAAATGCAAATTAATTACTTAAAAATCATAAAATGTGATTTTCTGGATTTTTGTTTTAGATTCCGTCTCTCACAGTTGAAGTGTACCTATGATAAAAAAAATTATAGACCTCTACATGCTTTGTAAGTAGGAAAACCCGCAAAATCGGAAGTGTATCAAATACTTGTTCTCCCCACTGTAGGTATTCATCTTATCCAGATGGGTTAGGGCAGTGTGCAGTGTGATTGCGATTGTGTCGTCTGTGGACCTATTGGGGCGGTAAGCAAATTGGAGTGGGTCTAGGGCAGGGGTCGGGAACCTATGGCTCCCGAGCCAGGTGTGGCTCTTTTGATGATTGCATCTGTCTCGCAGATAAAACAAAATATTCTCTCTTTTTTTTCTTTTTTTTTCTTTTATTCCCTTTTATCCCCAATTTTCGTGGTATCCAATCGCTAGTAATTACTATCTTGTCTCATCACTACAACTCTCGTACGGGCTCGGGAGAGACGAAGGTCGAAAGCCATGCATCCTCCGAAGCACAACCCAACCAAGCCGCACTGCTTCTTAACACAGCGCGACTCCAACCCGGAAGCCAGCCGCACCAATGTGTCGGAGGAAAACACCGTGCACCCGCCCCCCTCGGTTAGCGCGCACTGCACCTGGCCCGCCACAGGAGTCGCTGGAGCGCGATGAGACAAGGATATCCCTACCGGCCAAACCCTCTCTAACCCGGACGACGCTAAGCCAATTGTGCGTCGCCCCACGGACCTCCCGGTCGCGGCCGGCTGCGACAGAGCCTGGGCGCGAACCCAGAGACTCTGGTGGCGCAGTGGTCTAGAGCACTGCGTCACCAGAGTCTCTGGGTTCGCGCCCAGGCTCTGTCGCAGCCGGCCGCGACCGGGAGGTCCGTGGGGCGACGCACAATTGGCTTAGCGTCGACCCGGGAGGCCTATTCTCACTTGTTTTAATCCATCCATCGATTTTTCACTGCTCATGTCCTGTTCAGGGCTGCAGGAGCAATTCTCCATTATTTTAATTAAATGATACTGGCCTACGTTGGCCGTTGCTAGGTAAAACAGGTAAACGCCTCCTTTTGAATCAGTCTGCTCGGTCATTAGCTCGAAGCTAACCCTTCGACGAAGAAGATGGCGAAAAGAAAAAAAGATGACGAGTATTGTACATTTCAGGACGAATGGATCGAAGAATTCGCCTTTGTGGAGAGAGCAGGTTCTGCGGTGTGTCTAATTTGCAATGACAAAATTACATCGATGAAACGGTCGA
This sequence comes from Salvelinus fontinalis, assembly GCF_029448725.1. NCBI lineage: Eukaryota > Metazoa > Chordata > Actinopteri > Salmoniformes > Salmonidae > Salvelinus > Salvelinus fontinalis. The sequence goes on from NC_074693.1 coordinate 20,211,987, forward strand.
ATGTAAAGCGGCACTTCGACAAATTCAGAGGCTTATTATACTGACATTTAGTTGAATTCACTTTTAAAATATATTATATGGCTCTCACTGAAATAAATTTCCAATTTTTTTGCTTTCATGGCTCTCTTAGTCAAAAAGGTTCCCGACCCCTGGTCTAGCGTATCAGGTAGGGTGGAGTTGATATGATCCTTGAATAGTCTCTCAAAGCACTTGAATAGTCTCTCAAAGCATGATGACGGATATGAGTGCTACGGGGCGATAGTCATTTAGCTCAGTTACCTTAGCTTTCTTGGGAACAGGAACCAGGGTGGCCCTCTTGAAGCGTGTGGGAACAGCAGACTGGGATAGGGATTGATTGAATATGTCCGTAAACATACCAGCCAGCTGGTCTGAGGACTTGGCTAGGGATGCCGTCTGGGCCGGTAGCCTTGCGAGGGTTAACACGTTTAAATGTTTTACTCACGTTGGCTGCGGTGAAGGAGAGCCCGCAGGTTATGGTAGCGGGCCGTGTCAGTGGCACTGTATTGTCCTCAAAAGTTTGTCAGGGTTTTAGGTGACAAGCCAAATTTCTTCAGCCTCCTGAGGTTGAAGAGGCGCTTCTGCGCCTTCTTCACCACACTGTCTGTGTGGGTGGACCATTTCAGTTTGTCCGTGATGTGTACGCCGAGGAACTTAAAACTTTTAACCTTCTCCACTACTGTCCCGTCAATGTGGATAGAGGGGGTGCTCTCTCGGCTGTTTCCTGAAGTCCACGATCATCTCCTCTGTTTTGTTGACGTTGAGTGAGAGGTTGTTTTCCTGACACCACACTCCGAGTGCCCTCACCTCCTCCCTGTAGGCTGTCTCGTCGTTGTTGGTAATCAAGCCCACTACTGTTGTGTCATCTGCAAACTTGATGACTGAGTTGGAGGTGTGCATGGCCACGCAGTCATGGGTGAACAGGGAGTGCAGGAGGGGGCTGAGCACGCACCCTTGTGGGGATCAGCGAAGTGGAGATATTGTTTCCTAACTTCACCACCTGGAGTGTCCCGTCAGCATGTCCAGGACCCAATTGCACATGGCAGGGTTGAGACCCAGGGCCTCAAGCTTAATGATGAGCTTGGAGGGTACTATGGTGTTGAATGCTGAGCTGTAGTCAATGAACAGCATTCTAACATAGGTATTCCTCTTGTCCAGATGGGTTAGGGCAGTGTGCAATGTGATGGCAATTGCATCGTCTGTGGACCTATTGGGGCGGTATGCAAACCGAAGTGTGTCTAGGGTGGCAGGTAAGGTGGAGGTGATATGATCCTTGACTAGTCTCTCAAAGCACTTCATGATGACAGAAGTGAGTGCTACGGGGCGATAGTCATTTAGTTCAGTTATCTTTGCCTTCTTGGTCTATAGTCTATACATCTGAGTCTATAAACCTGAGTCTAAACACCTGTGTCTATAGTCTATACACATGTCTATAGTCTATACACTTGAGTCTATAGTCTATACACCTGAGTATATAGATTCAATATACCTGAGTCTATACAGCTCCTGCACATAACATCGCATGAAAGAGCTTAGAATATTGTTTTATCATGGTATGAGGTCATAGACTACCATGTGAAAACTGTAGTCTTCTCAAGTTGATTATTGGAGCTTGTTTAATGACATCATACACCATTGCATTAGATAGAACAAGTGTCCCATTACAACTTAATTGTTCATTTGGAAACCTTTTTACCAAATGATGATTGACTCCTTCACTTTTAAACATCAGAAATGATAATGCAGTGTTTTATAATCAGTCAATTAGAAATAAATAACATGTTAACAGAGCGAGAGCCCAGGCACAAAGGCTCCCTACTTTAGATTTCATTACAGGCAGTCTCCACCGGAAAAGTAATGAGCCATAAAATGTAATTCAGAAATGATATTACCAAAAAATTACAGAGCGAGATAGCAGCCACAAAGGGGCCAGCAGCCACAAAGGGTCCAGCAACCAGAATGGGGCCAGCAGCCACAAAGGGGCCAGCAGCTACAAAGGGACCAAACCCCAGGAGCTCGTTGTACAGTCTGGCTTGATGCACTTCTATTGATCTCACTACAATCACTTAATATCACAGAGGATAAGGCTTCCTGCTCTTCCTTCCCCTCTCTCCCCCCTCCCTCCCATTCTCTCTCTCTCTCTCTCTCTCTCTCTCTCTCTCTCTCTCTCTCTCTCTCTCTCTCTTTCTCTTTCTCTTTCTCTTTCTCTCTCTCTCTCTCTTTCTCTCTCTCTCCCTCTCTTGCAAACATGCTCAGATACTTACAGTGCTGAATTGACCAATGCATCTCTGTGTAATTACAGGGATTTCCTTATCTCCCCCTATTTGCTGAAGCCATCCTGCAGAAGAAAAGGGGCCCTAAGACGTACTCCTATTAGAGGTCCCATGTTAAAAAGAAAAAGAGGGAGAGTAGCATATTGTAGTCTAATATTCACATCTCAGATTCTACTGTAATATATTATTCAATGCTATTACATTGTAACCTCTTTCAGAGATACAAAATCCTATGTTCTGTCATACCTTACTCTTTTCCAAAGTATAAAGCTTATGCTTATTATGCTCATGTTAAATGCAGAATGTTCTAAAATGTATCTTCGAAAAATGTGTTATAATTCAGATGATAAAAGGAAATATTATGAAACCCATAGTGAAAGTACATTTTTATGTCCTCTTTTTTGTGCTGTGTTATCCATTGTAGCAGAAATTGTCATTTTCTCTCTTTAAAAGTGTTTTTAGTTGTATTTGGAGCGGCTGGACAGTTAAACCCACTTTCTGAAAGCATTTAGGAGCAATCGCTGTTTGAGATAAATCTCCTGAAACAGAAGACACATGAGAGGCCGGGTTACTTTAGAACAACTTTGGAGTCAACAGCAATTTCAGATTAATTTCACAGATTAACGCTTCAGAACATGTGTAGAAAATAAGAAACCAGGGTTAATGTCGTCACAAGAAGCCAGGGTTAACGTCGTCATCCACTGGAGCCTGTCAGCATTTAGGCTGCTTTGTGTGAGATTGCGCAAGCATATTAACCCTATGCTTACATACAGTATCTGTGAAATCATGCATGCCAAGAGCGACATCAGCGTGCTAGTGTGTAGCAGCGGACACTCTTTTCAGTCAACATTGCAGTAGGAGAAAAATGTTCAGCACATTCTCTATTCTTCTGACTTAACTGGTTATAATATTCACTACCATGTTCTGATGATTTTGGTTTCCTTTCACATTAGTGTCACAGTGGTCACAGTTGTAGTGTGTAACACCCACATACCCTGCAAACACTTAATGCACTGAAAATAAATAGATTGATAAAACCCTGAGTCTAAAGGGGGGGGGGGGGGGGGGGGGGGGCGCTGGGGGGCTAAACTCCTGTGATGACTTGGGGGAGGCGTATTCATTTCTGCGTTTCAGGGAGGCGTGGGGAGGGAGGCGGAGGCTGACCCCTGGAAATGAGACGGATGCAGTGGGGCCCTGCTATCGCCAGGCAGCCGGCCACCAGCTCCCCTTATCAGCAGAGTGGTCTCATTTGTTATTTCTGCTAGAGATATCCTCCCCCCACCCCCAGCTCCCCCCTCCCCCATATACTGCCCTACTCCCTCCACCGACCAGCCACAGAGCCCCGGGCAGGACTAATGAAAGACTCCTTGCAGGAAGGTGGCTGTCGCGACCCTAAACAGATTAGGCGAAAGACAGTCATTTCTACTACATACTGTATGTCATTTCATAATTGATTCAGAGAAGTTGTATCCATAATAAGGCTGACACCTGAGAAATATGGGGACCATTAAAAAGGTGTGTGTCACTGATTAGGATTATTATCCCTGTAAGGGCGCTTGGAATCCTCATTTTTGTGGGATACTGTTACTTGGTTTTCCCTTTTCTGTTCTTTGACTTGCAAAATGAAAATTTGCCAACCCAGGAAGGCAATAGCAAATCAGTTACCAGTAGGAATCTGTGCTCATTCATTTAAAATACATTTTGGATTGTCTATAATTCCCAGAATGAAAGGGCTGCAGCAGCCATGTATGCAAATATTTGGCGTAGTCCACTAACAGCTGGATAGGTAATCCAGGGTAAGTACCTAACTCAAGTACAACACTCATTACATCACCGGGGATTTGAACCAGTAACCTTTTGGTTAATACTACATTCCCACTATAATACTCATATGTTCTAATTACACTGCTAACAGGATTAGTGCTAATAGCACTTAACGCATAATGATTCATTGTCTTAATGCCCAGACCAACTCTACTCTCATTTTTCCTAAGCAGGTGGCGCTCTCCCTATTCTCCCTTTTCCTGTATAAAGTCCCACCCTCCCACATGTCTGAGGGGAAGTGTTTCAGAAGCAAATTTCCCAAATTAAGTCGACAAAAATGAACACATTTACAAGTCTATTAATTGATAACAGCTAATGAATGGAAAGATAAAACCTATATGGTCTGTCACAAACATTGTGTACTGACAACCCAGGCCGGTGGCCTGAGGGGTATTGTGTTTGACCTTACTATGACCTGGCTGAAAACCTTGTCATTGCAAAATAAATTACTTAGAGTAGATGAACATGTTAACAATCACTTCTGAATCTTACGGAAAGCCTACATCTGTCCAGAATGTTCATTTGATAAATTACAGTGAGGGTTATTTGGGGGGGAATAGAAGATTCCCACCCACTGCCTCAAATGAATAAAACAGACAAAAAGAGGATGATATTAGAAAGCATAACAATGACTTTCAGATTGTAGTAGCGCCGTATGTAGCGCCGTATTCATAAAATGTAGATGAGGTAGAACAAAAGTTCATTTGTCAGGTTCTCTGTGTGTAGGTATTCTGCACTCCCATTCAACTGAAATGCATTAAATCTCTACCCCTCGCCTCAAGTGGAACGGTGTTTAAATTTATTCACTCAAATGATGACCTCTCTGTACAAAGAGGAATCCTAAAATGGACCGATCCCAGTATGTACCATCCACATCTACTGTACTCTACTCCCCCATGATCCCAGTTAATAACAAGATCCTTGTTAACAATATGATCAGAGTTAATAACAGGATCCCAGTTAATAACAGGCTCCCAGTTAATAACATGATCCCAGTTAATAACATGATCCCAGGTAATAACATGATACCAGCTAATAACAGGATCCCAGTTGATAACATGATCACAGTTAATAAGATGATCCTGGTTAATAACATGATCTCGTTAATAACATGATCCCAGTTAATAACATGATCAAAGTTAATAATATGATCCCCAGTTAATAACACAATCCCCGTTAATAACACGATCCCATTAATAACATGATCCCAGTTAATAACATGATCCAGTTAATAACATGATCCCAGTTTATAACATGATCCCAGTTTATAACATGATCACAGTTAATAACACGATCACAGTTAATAACACGATCACAGTTAATAATGATCACAGTTAATAACACGATCACAGTTTATAACATGATCCCAGTTTATAACATGATCACAGTTAATAACACGATCACAGTTAATAACACAATCACAGTTAATAACATGATCCCAGTTTATAACATGATCACAGTTAATAACATGATCACAGTTAATAACACGACCACAGTTAATAATGATCACAGTTAATAACACGATCACAGTTTATAACATAATCCCAGTTAATAACATGATCACAGTTAATAACACGATCACAGTTAATAACACGATCACAGTTTATAACATGATCCCAGTTTATAACATGATCACAGTTAATAACACGATCACAGTTAATAACACGACCACAGTTAATAATGATCACAGTTAATAACACGATCACAGTTAATAATGATCACAGTTAATAACACGATCACAGTTAATAACATGATCACAGTTAATAACACGATCACAGTTAATAACACGATCACAGTTAATAATGATCACAGTTAATAATGATCACAGTTAATAACATGATCACAGTTAATAACCCGATCACAGTTAATAATGATCACAGTTAATAACATGATCACAGTTAATAATGATCACAGTTAATAACACGATCACAGTTAATAACATGATCACAGTTAATAACACGATCACAGTTAATAACACGATCACAGTTAATAACGATCACAGTTAATAACATGATCACAGTTTATAACATGCTCACAGTTAATAACCTAGAATAAGAGGCACTTCTAAAAGGCAAAATAAAACTCTGAAATGATCAATGGCTACCCTTCTAAGATAGTATAGATGTCAATTGGATAATTATTTTCAAGGCTTTCAAAACTGCCAAAGAGATCTAAATAACATGAAATATTCGGTCAGAATTTTAAAGCTGGAATCCATAGCGGTGAAATTGCCAAGTCCGTTAGCGATAGTACAACAACGAAGACATTACTTGAAACAATGGACACTGTTTTTTCCCCTCTGACGTCATTGCACACGCAATACAACAACAGAGTATGAACAACATCGTTTTTTACCACGATGCTGGATACTAATTTCTTCAAAACAAAAACAATAACAAATGCGCCTGGAGCAGCCAGTGCTATTGGTTTACATATTGTGAATCTCAGCTTTAAGATGAACATCTATGTTTCTGATTAGCTTTCTTTTTGAATCATTGAATAGTTCTTTTGGAAATGTGCTGCTTGGTGTGACATGGTTTATATAGGCCTAGAGCCCTAGTCTGTTGATTTTGCTTAAATGCGAAAGAGCAAAACAAACCTGGTTAAACTTGTACAACAGAACTTTCACTTGTCTCCGTATCCCGTAAGGTTCCTCCAACAGGCCAGTGTTTCCACTGTCTGCCCTCTGTAGTGCTGCTTAGTCCCTCTGATACATCCAAGCTACTACTCTCAGATTCTGACCATGAAAGAAAGCCTTCCACAAAGGAAAGGAAGAAATATATATTGAGTAGTGTCTTTTGTGTGGCCAAAGCATTTATCTTCAAATCTTAATAAACCTGGCCATCCTTTAGTCCAAATAAGTCCATTTCTACCTTTTCTCTTTCTCTGCACTAAAGGCAAAGCTCCTGGTTTAATTATGACATATTGATTTTGTAGTAATCCTTGTTTGGCTTAATGACATCTTTTGTTGGCCCTAATTCTGTCTTCCATTGTCTGCCCTCAGAAGCACTTAGATTTTGTCATCACCTTTTTGTGCAGCTTGAAATATATAATCTTTCTTTGGTCATCGTCAACGTCAATGGTTCCCCTCTAAATCAGACCCTGTCGCCATTTGTCTTCTGTTTCCGAAAGCTTTTGCATTGATGCCAAAGCAATCCATTTCCTAAATGATGTAATTATCTGCTAGTCTTTTTTGCACATTTAAAGTTGAGGGTTTATTTTAGATCAATTCAGACCACTTTGAGTGCAAATTGCACAATTGCATTGCCTTCAGATTTCTCACAAATCCAATTGGGATTAGGGCCTTTGGAGTGGAATGCCTAATGAAGCTTCGGCGAAGGATTGGTTGTCCTTCACATGTTGACTGTGAAAGAAGCTACAGTTGCATCGCAATTAGAGGGAGAATAAGTTGCAAATTGTCACCTTGGAGACGTGGCTGCCTTGTATGCCTGCAGCCAGCTGGGTCTTGGCTCAAGGTGGCTATGCGAAAGGCAATTAGTTTATTGAAAGATTTGACAGATAAACACATTTCTCCTGTTATCGCTGACTGGGTTCTTTCTGAACAAGTGATTCAATATTCCCTTGCACCATCATTAGAGCTGGTATTTGCACTGTAAGACTTAAGACCTCTATAGCTGTAGTAGTGGTAGGAGAAGACTTAAGACCTCAATAGCTGTAGTAGCGGTAGGAGAAGACTTAAGACCTCAATAGCTGTAGTAGTGGTAGGAGAAGACTTAAGACCTCAATAGCTGTAGTAGTGGTAGGAGAAGACTTAAGACCTCAATAGCTGTAGTAGTGGTAGAAGACTTAAGACCTCAATAGCTGTAGTAGTGGTAGGAGAAGACTTAAGACCTCAATAGCTGTAGTAGTGGTAGGAGAAGACTTAAGACCTCAATAGCTGTAGTAGCGGTAGGAGAAGACTTAAGACCTCAATAGTGGAAGTAGCGGTAGGAGAAGACTTAAGACCTCAATAGTGGAAGTAGCGGTAGGAGAAGACTTAAGACCTCAATAGCAGTAGTAGTGGTAGGAGAAGACTTAAGACCTCAATAGCAGTAGTAGTGGTAGGAGAAGACTTAAGACCTCAATAGTGGAAGTAGCGGTAGGAGAAGACTTAAGACCTCAATAGCAGTAGTAGTGGTAGGAGAAGACTTAAGACCTCAATAGCAGTAGTAGTGGTAGGAGAAGACTTAAGACCTCAATAGCTGTAGTAGCGGTAGGAGAAGACTTAAGACCTCAATAGTGGAAGTAGCGGTAGGAGAAGACTTAAGACCTCAATAGTGGAAGTAGCGGTAGGAGAAGACTTAAGACCTCAATAGCAGTAGTAGTGGTAGGAGAAGACTTAAGACCTCAATAGCAGTAGTAGTGGTAGGAGAAGACTTAAGACCTCAATAGTGGAAGTAGCGGTAGGAGAAGACTTAAGACCTCAATAGCAGTAGTAGTGGTAGGAGAAGACTTAAGACCTCAATAGCAGTAGTAGTGGTAGGAGAAGACTTAAGACCTCAATAGTGGAAGTAGCGGTAGGAGAAGACTTAAGACCGCAATAGCTGTAGTAGTGGTAGGAGAAGACTTAAGACCTCAATAGTGGAAGTAGCGGTAGGAGAAGACTTAAGACCGCAATAGCTGTAGTAGTGGTAGGAGAAGACTTAAGACCTCAATAGTGGAAGTAGCGGTAGGAGAAGACTTAAGACCTCAATAGTGGAAGTAGCGGTAGGAGAAGACTTAAGACCTCAATAGCAGTAGTAGTGGTAGGAGAAGACTTAAGACCTCAATAGCAGTAGTAGTGGTAGGAGAAGACTTAAGACCTCAATAGTGGAAGTAGCGGTAGGAGAAGACTTAAGACCTCAATAGCAGTAGTAGTGGTAGGAGAAGACTTAAGACCTCAATAGCAGTAGTAGTGGTAGGAGAAGACTTAAGACCTCAATAGTGGAAGTAGCGGTAGGAGAAGACTTAAGACCGCAATAGCTGTAGTAGCGGTAGGAGAAGACTTAAGACCTCAATAGTGGAAGTAGCGGTAGGAGAAGACTTAAGACCTCAATAGCTGTAGTAGTGGTAGGAGAAGACTTAAGACCTCAATAGTGGAAGTAGCGCTAGGAGAAGACTTAAGACCTCAATAGCAGTAGTAGTGGTAGGAGAAGACTTAAGACCTCAATAGTGGAAGTAGCGGTAGGAGAAGACTTAAGACCTCAATAGCAGTAGTCGTGGTAGGAGAAGACTTAAGACCTCAATAGTGGAAGTAGCGGTAGGAGAAGACTTAAGACCTCAATAGCAGTAGTAGTGGTAGGAGAAGACTTAAGACCTCAATAGCAGTAGTAGTGGTAGGAGAAGACTTAAGACCTCAATAGTGGAAGTAGCGGTAGGAGAAGACTTAAGACCTCAATAGCAGTAGTAGTGGTAGGAGAAGACTTAAGACCTCAATAGCTGTAGTAGCGGTAGGAGAAGACTTAAGACCTCAATAGCTGTAGTAGCGGTAGGAGAAGACTTAAGACCTCAATAGCTGTAGTAGCGGTAGGAGAAGACTTAAGACCTCAATAGCTGTAGTAGCGGTAGGAGAAGACTTAAGACCTCAATAGTGGAAGTAGCGGTAGGAGAAGTACATTCTCTCCGTATGCTCTCACTGATAAAGTCACAAGCCCATCTCCACTTTAAAAGGTCTGGCCTCCTGTTTCTAGGCTGTGCGGCCCCAAAAGAACTATGGTGTTACTAGTGTTACTCAACCTTCTCAAATGGAGAAAACTGAACAGACAAAGATCGGAAACCTATTGCAGAAATCGAACGGACTACATTGGGTTTAAAGGAGTCCCTCACCCAAATCCCTCTTTGACCCCACTACTCTCCCTTTCTGTTTCTGCTCCTGCCTCTGTTTATGTCCAGTCCCTATTCCCAGACTGATGGGGCCGGTCGGGCGCTGGTGTGCCTCTGGTCTCTGAGGGAGTGTCAGCCTCTAGCAGGGGGGACGCAGACTGCCTGGCTGGCTGCCTGACTGGCTGGCTTGTTGGTTGACTGACTGGCTGACTGGCCGCTTGGCTGACTGGCTAGCTGGCTGGCGTCTCCATGGGGAGGGCTTAGGGAGGAGAGGGCTGGAGGCCACTAAATCAGTGCACGCTTGTCAACATCCTCGGGCCGCAGGAATTACTCAAGTGAAAATAACAAATGACTGTCATTGCAGAGCCAAAAACCTGTGATTATAATTATCACATCCCCAGTGACCTTGCATAAACTTTACTCTCTCTCCAATGGAGCATTTAAATAGCCTGTATCTACTGCCAGGGGAACCAGGAGTCTCGGGCCAGGGCCAAACCAGAGGATCACTGACTGTGTGAGGGATTGCACATGCTAGACAAGTGCACTCGTGTGTTCGTGTGTGTATGTGTGTGTGTGTGAGAGAGTATGTGTTTGTGTGTGTGAGAGTATGTGTTTGTGTGTGAGTGAGGGAGAGAAGGAGTGAGGGAGCTGGTTTTAGAGATACTATCTAGATAAAGAGAGGAAAAACTTGACACTCAAGCCTTTTCAAATAATGTTTCTACTGAAGAACATTATTTGTTTTTGTCACTGGAGGTTTCTTACCATAACCAGAGGAAAACAAACACATTGACAGCTCTCAGCTCTCCTCTTAGCACATCTACAATATCACGTCATAGGACCACACTCATTAAACCCCAATCTACATGACTCAGTTCAGAAACCAGGCCAAAAAGACAAAGCCCTCATTATTGTTTTTGTCAACGTGAATATTCTGCCATGATGGCACCAAAGCGTGCCAAACATGACACCTCGATGTGACAGAGAGCTGATGGCCTCTGCCTGTCTATGGTGAGGAGTTATATATAGGGAATAGGGTACCATTTGGGACGCAACCCTGTCCTGTCCTGTTCTGCTACATCAGGGCCCATCAGGGTCCATCCTTCCCAAAACACTAATTGGAAGGGATTCCATCCCTTCTCTGGCACTCACAATTATTATGCATAGCTGGATGATTAGCCTTGATTAGCATTGTAGCAGCCATGTTCCCTGGGCAGGCACACTATTACTTGGCAGTGCAGGAGATCAGCACTGAGCACCCTCATTCTCCTCATCAACAGTTTTATAATCCGTTGTGCTTAGTGAGTTGCTCACTGATTTGCAGCTAGGGCTGGAAAATGCTTCTAATAACAAGAGTATGTCAAACACATAACGATAAAAAACTGTACTTTTGTTAGGATTTCAAAAATATTCTTTGTACATTCTGTATCCATTACATTCTGCAACATTACATTCTGCACCATTCAATTTGGAACCATTACATACTGTATCCATTACAATTTGCACCATTACATTCTGTATCCATTACATTCTGTATCCATTATAATCCGCATCATTACCTTCTGTGTGCATTACATTCGGCACCATTACATTCTGAATCCATTACAAGGTGCAACAGAAAATTCTGAATACATTACATTCTGCAACAGAAAATTCTGAACCATTACATTCTGCACTATTATATTCTGCGACATTACATTTTGCATCCATTACATTCTGAAACCATTGCATTCTGTATGCATTACTTTCTGCACCAGTACATTCTGCACCAGTACATTCGGTACGAGTGTACTCTGTACCATTACATTCCGCAACATTACATTATGTATCCAATGCATTCTGTATCCATTACATTCTGTATCCAATATATTCTGTATCCATTACATTATGCACCATTACATTCTGCAACATTAAATTCTGCACTATAATATTTTTTGTCAATTACACTCTGTATCCATTACATTCTGTATCCATTACAATCTGTAAGCATTACATTCTGCATCATTACATTCTAAACCATTACGATCTGTATCCATTACATTCTGTACCATTACATACTGTATCCATTACATTCTGCACCATTACATTCTGTATCCGTTACATTCTGTATCCATTACATTCTGTACCATTACATACTGTATCCATTACATTCTGCACCATTACATTCTGTATCCATTACATTCTGTACCATTACATACTGTATCCATTACATTCTGCAACATTACATTCTGCACCATTCAATTTGGCACCATTACATACTGTATCCATTACAATTTGCACCAATACATTCTGTGTCCATTACGTTCTGTATCCAAAATATTCTGTATCCATTACATTACATTACATTACATTATGCAACATTAAATTCTGCACTATTACATTTTTTGTCAATTACATTCTGTATCCATTACATTCTGTATCCATTACAATCTGTAAGCATTACATTCTCCATCATTACATTCTAAACCATTACTATCTGTATACATTACTTTATGAACCATTACATTCTGTATCCATTACATTCTGCACCATTACATTCTGTATCCATTAGATTCAGTATCCATAACATTATGCATCATTATAATCTGTATCCATTACATTTGGCACCATTACATTCTGTGTCCATTACATTCTGTATCCATCACATTCTGCACCACTACATTCTGCACCGTTACATTCTGCAACATTACATTCTGAACCATTACATTCTATATTCATTATGTTCTGCACCATTACGGTCTGCACCATTACATTCTTTATCAATTACATTGTGCACCATTACATCCTGCACCATTACGTTCTGTATCCATTACATTATGCACCAGTATATTCTGCATCATTACACTCCGTGAACATTACATTCTGCAAAATAATTTTCTGTATCCATTACATTCTGCACCATTACATTCTGTATCCATCACATTCTGCACCACTACATTCTGCACCGTTACATTCGGCAACATTACATTCTGAACCATTACATTCTATATCCATTATGTTCTGCACCATTACGGTCTGCACCATTACATTCTTTATCAATTACATTGTGCACCATTACATCCTGCACCATTACGTTCTGTATCCATTACATTATGCACCAGTATATTCTGCATCATTACACTCCGTGAACATTACATTCTGCAAAATAATTTTCTGTATCCATTACATTCTGCACCATTACATTCTGTATCCATTATATTCTGCACCACTACATTCTGCACCATTATATTCTGCAACATCACATTTTGTACCTTCTGTATCCATTACATTCTGTTTCCAATATATTCTGTATCCATTACATTCTGCACCATTACATTCTGCAACATTACATTCTGCACTATTACATTTTTTATCAATTACATTATGTATCTATTACATTCTGTATCTATTACATTCTGTATCCATTACATTCTGTACCATTACATTCTGTATCCATTACAATTTGCACCATTACATTCGGTATCCATTACATTCGGCACCATTACTTTCTGAATCCATTACAATGTTTATCCATTACATTCTGCAACAGAAAATTCTGAACCAGTATATTCTGAACCATTACATGCTGTATCTATTACAATCTGTATTTATTCCATTCCGCACCATTACATTCTGCACCATTACAACCCGTATCCATTACATTCAGAAAAAATGCTTTCTTTATCCATTACATTCTGCACCATTATATTCTGTATCCATTACATTCTGCACCATTAAACTATGTATTGTGGCGTACAGCAGGTCAGCCACCAGGGGGAGACTCGTCGAGGCCTGGTAACAGATGTAGTATACATCACGAGGCGGTGGCTCCATCTGCTGGATGTGCCAGGTCTCGACGGGCTCTCCGGACAGGATAAATTGGGGTTGATTGAGAGCTGGTGAGTAATCAAGGGCGGATTGGCCAAGGCAGCAGTGGGATGGCCAAGGCCGCAGTGGGCAAGTCTGCTGACACCGTTCCTCTCTGGGAATGCCCAAAAGGCGTATTGGGACCTGAACAGGCGGATAACTACGATGGACTCAAGCGGGAGATACTCAGCCGCTACGGGTACAGCCTGGCCCATCAGGCTCAACGGTTCCCCGACTGGAGGTTCGTACCCGAGCACAGATGAGCGACCTACTGCGCAACACCAGGGCATGGCTCCTCACCGACGAAATCCACACTATCCATCCTCGACAAAGTGGTCCTGGATCACTTCTTACGGCAGCTACCCCATGACATGAAGAGGGCAGCAAATTTATGCGCACCCCAGACCTTGGAGGGCCTCCTGGAAACAGTGGAGACCCAGAAGAACACTCAGGCACTGCTGAGTGGGAGCCGGGAAGAGTCGGCGACCCGTCCGAAGGAAGGACAGCTCCACCGCAATCGAACCGACAGTCGGCAGGGCCAAAGGACCGCAAACCCGACACCGATGACCCCAGGTAGATGGAGACCAAAGGAGGTGTTTTCAGTGTGGCGCCCCGGGGCACATTGCCTGGAATTGCCCGGCTCGAGAGGAGACGATGCCATCAGCTAGCCCCGGAGGCGAGGTGGGTCACGTCGTGAACTATGTCACCTCCTGTTGGGCGCACCATGAGTCAACTGCACCCATGGTCCCGGTGAAGGTTGACGGACACTACACGGAAGCGCTATTAGACTCCGGAAGCATGGTTACGCTCGTAACCACGAGCCTGCTGTACCAGGAGACTGAATGGGGTAGGGAGATGTCAATTTCCTGTGTCCACGATGACACAAAACGGTATCCCACCATATGGACCAACATCGTGACGCCACAAGGGAGCTGTCAGATGATGGTGGGTGCAGTACCAGAGCTTCCGGTACCTCTCCTAGTGGGAAGGGATTGTCCACTGTTCGCGGCCCTATGGAGGAAGAAAGTACGAGCTGGCCGAAGAAGAGAGCGAGGACGACCCATCGCCTATACGGCCCGGAAGCCACCGGTTAACCAACCTGACTCTACGGGTCCGGATTCTGAGGGGGGGCCGGAACCCGAACCCCCTGGGGACCCACGGGAAGAGGAGCCCAGCCTCCCCCTCCTCGATTTCAAGGTGCCAGTCGAGACCCCCGTGGGGAGTCAACTGAGGGAACAATTCGGGACGGCCCAGTGGAAGGATCCGAATTTGAAAGCTGCAGCCGCCCAAGTGATAGCAGTGGATGGACAGCTACTTCTTGGGGTGAGTGACTGGCGATACCCCCATTTCCAAATTAAGAATAACCTTTTGTATCAGGTTTCGCGCCAACAGGGGGAACTTTGAGAGGTATTGTTGCTGCCCCGACGGTAAATAGGAACCGTTCTACAGTTGGCCAACACCCGCCTGTTGGGGGCACACCTGGAAATGGAGAAGAACCGGAAACGGATCGTCGCCCGGTTCCACTGGCACAGGATGAGGAGGGCCGTGGAAGACTACTGTCGCAGCTGCCCGGAGTGTCAACTCACTGCCCCGAAAGCACACTTCCGAAACCCTCTGGTCCCCCTGCCAATAATCGGGGTGCCCTTTGAACGCATCGCCATGGACATAGTGGGACTCCTGGTAAAGACTGCACGAGGACACAGGTACATCTTGGTAATAGTGGACTATGCCACCCGGTATCCCGAGGCCATTCCCCTACGGGCGGCGGTGTCCAAGGGAATCGCCCGGGAGCTGTTCCACCTCTTTAGCCGGTTGGGCATCCCGAACGAGAAACCCCGTACCTTGCTCTGTCAGGATATGTCCCGCTTCATGAAAGAGTTATGTGCCCTCCTGCAGATCAAGCAGATCCGGACATCCGTTTTTCACCCGCAGACGGATGGGCTCGTCGAGCGCTTTAATAAAACGCTCAAACAGATGCTGGGGAAGGTCATCGAGCAGGACGGGAAAAACTAGGACCAGCTACTACCCCACCTAATGTTCTCAATCCGAGAAGTACCCTAATCCTCCACTGTGTTTTCTCCGTTCGAACTCCTCTATGGGAGGAGGCCACACGGCCTACTGGACCTCGCCAAGGAGGTGTGGGAAGCCCAACCGACCCCCTTATGTAGCGTGGTAGAGCATGTGGAGACGATGCGGGAGCGGATGACAATCATATGGCCATTCGTGAGGGAACATATGGAGAAGGCCCAATGCGCCCAAGCCCAGGTCTACAATCGGGGAGCCCAGCCCCGAGAATTCCAGGTGGGAGACAGGGTGTTTGTCTTGATCCCCACGGCCAAAAGAAAGTTCCTGGCAACATGGCACGGACCATACGAGGTGATCAAGAAGCTGGGACCTATCAATTACCGTGTACGCCAACCGGGGAGACGGAAACCCCAACAGATTTACCACGTGAACCTGTTGAAGAAGTGGCACAAGAGGACAGCCTTGGCCGTGTTATGGTCGGAACCCAGGACGCCAACTGTACCAGTGGAGGTCCCGAGCAATGAGGACCTCGACTCGGCCCAGAAGCAAGAGCTCAGGGAGCTCGTCGATCGGAACATGGCGCTGTTCTCCGAGAAGCCAGGCCGCACGACCCTCATTGAACACCACATCCGTACCCGGCCCGGGGAAACGGTACGAAAGAGGCCATATCGGATTCCGGAGGCCCGAAGGGAGGCCGTGAAAGAGGAAGTGGAGGCTATGCTGAGGATCGGGGTCGTGGAAGAGTCCCACAGTGCATGGTGCAGCCCCATTGTGTTGGTGCCCAAACCGGACCGTAGCCTCCGTTTCTGTAACGATTTCCGGGGGGTGAACGACATCAGCTTGTTCGACGCATATCCCATGCCGAGGGTGGACGAGCTCATCGACCGATTGGGAAAGGGACGGCGTTTTCGACACTAGACGGGTTGTATCAGTACCGGGTGCTCCCGTTCGGTCTCCACGGAGCCCCGCCCACACTCCAGCGGCTGATGAACAGAGTGCGTTGACCCCACCAGCAGTACGCAGCGACATATCTGGATGATATCATCATCCACAGCCAAAGTTGGGAAGAGCACCTGATGCGCCTCCAGGCGGTGCTGGATGTGCTCAGACAAGCCGGGTTGACCGCAAACCCCAAGGAATGCAAGCTAGGGTTTGAGGAGGCGGAGTACTTGGGGTATTTGATCGGACGGGGGAACGTCAAGCCCCAGGAGAGGAAGGTTCACGCGGTGCGTGACTGGCGAGTTCCACGCACCAAGACACAGTTCAAGTCCTTCCTGGGACTGGCAGGATACTATAGCCAGTTTATTCCCAACTTTGCGGCTATAGCTTCCCCCCTCACCGATCTAACCAGGGCCTGCCTCCCAAAAAAACAGTGAAATGGACGGACGAGACAGAAGCGGCGTTCAACAGTCTGAAGGAAGCGCTGTGCTCCCATTCAATTCTCTTAACACCCGATTTCCAGGTGCCGAGGGTGGTCCAGACGGACGCATGTGATACGGGACTAGGGGCCGTTCTGTCCCAGGTACACGTGTTTGGAGGAGCACCCCATCATGTACATCAGCCGAAAGCTGATGCCTAGGGAAAATAAATAGCAGGTCAGCCACCAGGGGGAGACTCGTCGAGGGCTGGTAACAGATGGAGTATACATCACGAGGCGGTAGCCATTATCCATTACATTCTGTTTCCAAGATATTCTGTATCCGTTACATTCTGCACCATTACATTCTGCACCATGTTATTCTGCAACATGAAATACTGCACTGTGGCTCCATCTGGCGGTGGCTCCATCTGCTGGATGTGCCAGGTCTCGACGAGCTCTCCGGACAGGACTAATTGGGGCTGATTGGGAGCTGGTGAGTAATCAAGGGCGGATTGCTCACCAGCTGTGCGAGGCCCATAAAGCTGCCAGAAGGGCAGCACACAGGGAGAGGACTGGGGGAAGTGAGGTGACTTCCATGTGGTTGGATACGGTTACCCGAGCTAAGCCGAGGGAGTTGAGTTTGTGTGCCCGACAGGATACAGGAAGACCCGAAGCCCAGGACAAGGTATCCCGGAGAGGATTACGATCTAAACCATTATGATCTGTATACATTACATTCTGAACCATTACATACTGCATCCATTACATTCTGCACCATTAGATTCTGTATCCATTAAATTCAGTATCCATAACATTATTTATCATTACATTCAGTACCCATTACATTTGGCACCATTACATGCTGTACCATTTCACTCTGTATCTATTACATTCTGTATCCAGTATATTCTGCACCAGTACATTCTGCACCAATACATTCTGAACCATGACATTCTTTATCCATTACATTCTGCACTATTACATTCTGCATCCATTACGTTCGGTCTCCATTACATTCTGAACCACTACATTCTGCACCATTGCATTCTTTATCCATTACATTCTCTGCCATTACTTTCTGCATCATTAAATTCTGCACCATTACATTCTGCACCCGAACATTCTGCAACGTTACAATCTGCACCATTACAATCTGCACCATTACATTCTTCACCATTAAATTCTTTGACATTACATTTTGTGTCCATTACATTCTGCACCATTACATTCTGCACCAATACATTCTGTATCCATTACGTTCTCCACCATTACGTTCTGCACCATTATATTCTGCGACATTACAGTTTGTATCCATTATATTCTGCACCATTACTTTCTGCATCATTACATTCTGCACCATTACATTCTGCACCGGAACATTCTGCAACATTACATTCCGCGCCATTACATTCCGTATCTATTACTTTCTGCACCATTACTTTCTGCACCATGACATTCTGCACATTACATTCTGCACATTACATTCTGTATCCATAACAATCTGTATCTATTACATTCTGCATCTTTACAGTCTGCACCATTACATTCTGCATCATTACAGGCTGCACCATTACAATCTGCATCATTACATTCTGCGTCATTACATTCTATATCCATTACATTCTGTGTCCATTACATTCTGCACATTCAATTCTTTATCCATCACATTCTGAACCACTAAACTCTGCACCATTACATTCTGTATTCATTACATTCTGTGTCCATTACATTCTGTGTCCATTGCATTCTGCACCATTACATTTTTCACCATTGCATTTTGCACCATTACATTCTGTGTCCATTACATTCTGTGTCCATTACATTCTGCACATTCAATTCTTTATCCATCACATTCTCAACCACTAAATTCTGCACCATTACATTCTGTATCCATTACATTCTGTGTCCATTACATTCTGTATCCATTGCATTCCGCACCATTACATTTTGCACCATTGCATTCTGCATCATTACATTCTGTGTCCATTACATTCTGTATCCGTTACATTCTGCTCCATTACATTCTGCTCTATTACATTCTGTGCTATTACATTCTGTATCCATTTGCATGTAGAATCGGATTTTACAGGATATTTCAGATACAGTAATGTGATTATCGTGTGATTTTCTTTGATAATATTATAGTCAACAACCTTCAGTGTCTGACATACATTAGCACAACATTACCAGTAGCCACTAGAGGGCACTAATCATTTTGACCCATCCCTCTATTTACTACTAAATACATATCTCTAAAAGTGTCAGAAACTGAGATGCTGTCTAACATAGGTGGAGATGACAGGGAGTTGTTCAATTTTAAGCCTCGAGTTATGTTGATTCAAAGTCAAGGCTGTCATTATTTTCAGAAGGATAGTTATTTATTTTGTTTTGGTCATGCCCCATGTCTCTTGATTGAGTCCTACTCACACAGTTCACAAGCAAGAGTTACATTTGAATCAATGAGGATAAAGGTTTAAAGAGAGCATGTAGAAATCACTCCCACAAACCCATGGCTAATGTGTTGGTGAGAGAGCTACATATCGTCGAGAAGTCAAACCACACAGACAATAGGATTCCCTGCAGCCGTTCTCTATGTCCCCATATTACTCTAGAATGAGCTGTGACTTCATAAACATATTACCTACTCTTAACTTTCATATACTGCAGTAGGGATATATTGTAATAATGTCATATGCTGATGTCATGGTCTCTCTCAATGGTCTCTCTTTCAGGACGAACAGACAGACAGACAGACAGACACAGACAGACAGACAGACACAGACACAGACACAGACAGACAGACACAGACACAGACACAGACACAGACACAGACACAGACACAGACACAGACACAGACAGATAGACACAGACACAGACACAGACACAGACACAGACACAGACACAGACACAGACACAGACACAGACACAGACACAGACACAGACACAGACAGATAGACACAGACACAGACACAGACACAGACACAGACACAGACACAGACACAGACACAGACACACACACACAGACACAGACAGATAGACAAGCTGCTGTCTGCCCACCCTCATCCTCCTCCCTCTCCACACACCCCCTTCCTGGCCCCTGAGAAGTCAGATTGGACCACATTAATCTACCTAATCATGATTCCTGCTCCACAGGATAATGTATTAAAACATTGTGTAAGACATTCTTGTATCTCCTGTGATCAATATGAAACATGGTACATGGTATTAATTTCCCTGCCTGTGACATAACTGTGACCTGGACAGCAGTTGGAATCCTGAGGCGTGAGCCGCAGTAGCCGGGATCTCTGGGAGACGGTGTCTCATGAAACAAACACGCATATCCACATGCACACGCACACGCACACACACATATAACACCGAATGACTAGAATGATTAGATATCTATATCACAGAAATGTATGATTAGAATATAGTGGTAATTTAAGTTTCCGAAGCCATTTCATAGGTTTTGTGTCGAGGTAGTAACAGGAAACAGAATCAACAGTTTTAACTGTAATAGTATAGCTACTATTTAACTCTGTCAAAACCAATTACAAATTAATGGAACGTATGTCCCAAAAGGCTACACAGTTTGTTTATCTGATGTGTTATTAATATGTATTTTCAAATGTTTATTTGTGAGTGTGTATACTGTATGTCTATATTTTCGTGTTTGTATTTGTGTGTGTGTTTGTGTGTGTGTGTGTGTGTGTGTGTGTGTGTGTGTGTGTGTGTGTGTGTGTGTGTGTGTGTGTGTGTGTGTGTGTGTGTGTGTGTGTGTGTCATGTATGTGTGTGAGTCACTCTTTCAGAGGGCTCATATGAGTGTGAGCCAGAGGGAGTTGGGGGTCAAGTGATTTGCTCTGGGGTCAACTGACTGCGGCTACTCTAAGTCCCAACCATTAGCCTGTATCCCATAGAGAGTCCTCCATGGCCCTCTCCCTCAGATCAGACGGCTCATTGTTAATACGATATGAAGACCCTCAAATTTGTTTGTTGTAGATGCTCCCCCATTTTAATGGGGATGTATCATCTGCCCAAGCAGCCAGCGTTTTGACCTCTTTATTGTGATTGGGGGCCTTTTTTCCCTCAATGGATTTTCTATCCACTTGTGTTTTTCTCGCTTAGACTGAAGGATTGATGAGCTCGCTGAGCGTGAGCTATGAGGAAAATGAGCATTTTGCTTATGTTTACCAATGCATGCAAAATATAACGATTATCTTCTCAGCTTTTTGATTTCAGCTGTCACCTCAGAGAAGAAGGCTACAGTGATACACACCGTTTGTGCTCCCTCCAGGGGAGTCATGAGGGGACACAAAGTATGTGAGGAGGGCTAAGGCCCTCCGTCCGGAAGTTGGAGAATTTGTATTTTTCCTGAGCTACAGTCATTATACTTACTTCTATGTAAAAAAGATGTCTATTTTTCTGAATCTCTAATCATTCCTCATCAGTCTGTATCCTCCTGACTGGTAGTTCTTTTTTAAAGAAACGAAATCTGCTTCTCTGCATCCCCGCTCAAATCTGGGTAAAAGATTGAATGGAATGTGAGTCTTATTCAGTGCATTTAAATATTGCTTGCTTCGCCAACCTTACCAGCAGGCATGCCAGCTATGCTATACTACATACAGTTGAAGTCGGAAGATTACATACACCTTAGCCAACTACTTCTTTTCACAATTTCTGACATTTAACCCTAGTAAAAATTCCCTGTTTTAGGTCAGTTACAAGCAGTTTTAAGAATGTGAAATGTCAGAATAATAGTAGAGAGAATGATTTATTTCAGCTTGTATTTCTTTCATCACATTCCCAGTGGGTCAGAAGTTAACATGCACTCAATTAGTATTTGGTAGCATTGCCTTTAACTTGTTTAACTTGGGTCAAACATTTCGGGTAGCCTTCCACAAGCTTCCCACAATCAGTTGGGTGAATTTTGGCCCATTCCTCCTGACAGAGCTGGTGTAACTGAGTCAGGTTTGTACGCCTCCTTGCTCACACACGCTTTTTCAGTTCTGCCCACAAATGTTCTATAGGATTGAGGTCAAGGCTTTGTGATGGCCACTCCAATACCTTGACTTTGTTGTCCTTAAGCCATTTTGCCACAACTTTGGAAGTATGCTTCCATTTGGAAGATTGCGACCAAACTTCCTGACTGATGTCTTGAGATGTTGCTTCAATATATCCACATAATTTTCCTCCCTCATGATGCCATCTATTTTGTGAAGTGTACCAGAATCTCCTGCAGCAAAGCACCCCCACAACATGATGCTGCCACCCTCGTGCTTCACGGTTGGGATGGTGTTCATTGGCTTGCAAGCCTCCCCCTTTTTCCTCCAATCATAACGATGGCCATTATGGCCAAACAGTTCTATTTTTGTTTCATCAGACCAGAGGACATTTCTCCAAAAGTACGATCTTTGTCCCCATGTGCAGTTGCAAACAGTCGTCTGGCTTTTTTATGGCGGTTTTGGAGCAGTGGCTTCTTCCTTGCTGAGCGGCCTTTCAGGTTATGTCGTTATAGGACTCGTTTTACTGTGGATATAGATACTTTTGTACCTGTTTCCTCCAGCATCTTCACAAGGTCCTTTGCTGTTGTTCTGGGATAGACTTGCACTTTTCGCACCAAAGTATGTTAATCTCTAGGAGACAGAACACGTCTCCTTCCTGAGCTGTATGACAGCTGCGTGGTCCCATGGTGTTTATACTTGCGTGCTACTGTTTGTACAGATGAACGTGGTACCTACAGGCGTTTGGAAATTGCTCCCAAGGATGAACCAGACTTGTGGAGGTCTACAATTTTCTTCCTGAGGTCTTGGCTGATTTCTTTTGATTTTCCCATGATGTCAAGCAAAGAGGCAGTGAGTTTGAAGGTAGGCCTTGAAATACATCCACAGGTACACCTCCAATTGACTCAATTAGATGTCAATTAGCCTATCAGAAGCTTCTAAAGCCATGACATAATTTTCTGAAATTTTCCAAGCTGTTTAAAGGCACAATCAACTTAGTGTATGTAAACTTCTGACCCACTGGAATTGTGATTCAGTGAATTATAAGTGAAATAATCTGTCTGTAAACAATTCTTGGAAAAATTACTTGTGTCATGCACAACGTAGATGTCCTAACCGACTTGCCAAAACTATAGTTTGTTGACAAGACATTTATGGAGTGGTTGAAAAATGAGTTTTAATGACTCCAACCTAAGTGTATGTAAACTTCCGATTTCAACTGTATATGGATACCTGCTCGTCGAACATCTCATTACAAATTCATCAGCATTAATATGGAGTTGGTCCCACTTTTGCTGGTCCCACTTTTGCTCCTCCACCAAACTTTACAGTTGGCACTATGCATTCGGGCAGGTAGAGTTCTCCTGACATCCACCAAACTCAGATGGTGAGGTGTGATTTATCACTCCAGAGAACGTGTTTCCACTGCTCCAGAGTCCAATGGCAGCGAGCTTTACACCACTCCAGCCGACGCTTGGCATTGTGCATGGTAATCTCAGGCTTGTGTGCGGCTGCTTGGCCATGGAAAACCATTTCATGAAGCACCTGACGAACAGTTCTTGTACTAACGTTGCTTCCAGAGACAGTTTGGATCTCGGTAGTGAGTGTTGCAACAAAGGACAGGCAATTTTTACACGCTATGCGCTTCAGCCCTCGGCGGTTCCGTTCTGTGAGCTTGTGTGGCCTACCACTTCGCGGTTGAGCCACTGTTGCACATAGACGTTTCCACTTCACAATAACGGCACTGACAGTTTACCGGGACAGCTCTAGCAGGGCAGAAATTTGACGAACTAACTTGTTGGAAAGGTGGCAATCCTATGAAGGTAACACAATGAAAGTCTCTGAGCTCTTCAGCAAGGTCATTCTACTGCCACTGTTTGTCTATGGAGGTTGCATGTCTGTGTGCTCGATTTTATACACCTGTCAGCAACGGCTGCGGCTGAAATAGCCGAATCCACTAATTTGAAGTGGTGTCCCCATACTTTTGTGTATATAATGTAGTTAGACAAGCTAGCTACTTTAACTTGATTTATAGGTTCCCTCCATAGGTGAGTAGGACCTACATTTTGTGTAATATACTGTAATGTAATGTACTGTAATGTAATGTACTGTACTGTAATGTAATGTACTGTAATGTAATGTACTGTAATATAATATACTGTAATGTAATGTACTGTAATTTTATATACTGTAATGTAATGTAATATACTGTACTGTAATTGCTCAAATTTAGATAATGTCAGATGCACACTTTTTTCCAGAATTTGTGCTACTAATAATTATAACAATAATAACAGTTAATGAATAGTATGCGTCTTGTAATCATAAGCAATTTGCAAAACTATGACTTCAATGAAAATAAATACCCCCGCGCGCACGCACGCACACACACACACACACACACACACACACACACACACACACACTACGGCAGACACAAACAGCCCAGTGCTATATTACAAATACATAAATCATAATGTTTCAACAAAAGCAGAATTTCATTTTCCCTCTCAGCTGTTATCTTGGTTGGGTGGTATATAGCATGCATTGGCCTAGTAATTTATTACTCTTGCTGAATGGATAATGGCAGGCCCTAGTCTATCACCCAAAGCTTTGTTAGAGCCCTAAATGCATTCTGAGGATCTATAGTGGCCCAAATCTCTTCAAATCTCTAGTACTTACTTATACAACGCGGGTCATTATTAAATGCCACAACAAAATGTTATATTTTAGAGATATGACATTCCACGTTTCAATTATCTAATCTAACGGTTATTCTGATAAAGATCACAACAATTAGAATTACTTTTTTTCTAATTTAGGTTATAGAAGTTCCAACAATCAGAAAATATTGTTTGTCTGATCATGAGAGAAAATGAAATATGTCAAAAGTAGCATTGAAGAACTCTACACAGTAGAATGGAAGAAGTCAATGAATTTGACCAAAACCATTAGTTAAATCTCTTGTATTTTGTTTTAACTCTGCATTATAATTGTGTCAAGAGTTAAGAGTAATTGTTATTCACTGGATACATATTACAATAAAACAATTTGGATAGCATCCAATGTATTTGACATTGAATTCAGTATGTCTTGGGTCAGGGGTCAGCCAAGCAGTGGATTGGCTAGATGTACTGTCATTAGGATGAAGTCCAATAATGCATATTGGCATTCTGCTTTTGAATTAGTCCATTAATGTTTGATAACTGATGGATTTCAGAATTGCACCAATTTCATATGTGACATTGATTGCCTCATAGCAATCCTGTATGTTAATGATATAGCTGTTTAGTTTGCATTGTCCTTCTGATAACATTATACCTGTATATCTAATATGTTTAGCCTTTTTTAAATACTCTGTTCAGAACAATCGATGGTTATGATGTGCTCTAAGGCTCATAACATTTTTGTTCATGTTCATGAGACTCATCTTTGTTATCCTATCCTGTGAGCATTGTGGTGTATTCACAGTGTGTGTTCCACTATGAGCCATGGTGTGTCTCTGGGTAGTCTAAATTTGAGGAGCTCAGAGCAGGCCCAGGAGGAGGATGATCACAGGGTAAGGCCAGGCCAGAGGTCCCTGCTGCAGCCACTGAGCAGGCCCAGGAGGAGGATGATCACAGGGTAAGGCCAGGCCAGAGGTCCCTGCTGCAGCCACTGACCATGCCAATGAACTGGAAGCCTGGGATTTCTGTCATGTCTCCCTTTACAGTTCAGCAGCTACGCTAAAAGAAACCAGCCAAGCATGGCCTTTTATAGCAATATTGGAATAAAATGGCTGCGAGATTAAACTTTCATCCACTAAAAGAAAAAAAGCTATTACATTGCTTTTCTTTTGTTGGTAATTTCAATGTGACATGCTCTGTATAGGGTTTTAAATTCCAAAGGTTGGCAATGTGGAGAAGAAATCTTTTTAAATGCAGATACGTAATTAATTCTTCATGTTTAGTGAATTAAACATATCTTGGAACGCAGACCATTGGGCAAAGGTTGTAATTTCATTATGTAGTAGATAAAAGGAGGAGTGTGACCCCCTCCCCTCCTGCCCTACACCATCACAAAACCTCACCACCCAGTCCATTTCATTTTGGAGGGAGAAAATGTCAAGTCTGTATGTTAATAGAAAACAATAAGGACTACTTACTTATTCTCTGAGGCACTGTCTGCAGTCAGCATTCTACGCCGTACCAGAGGAGTTAACTCAATGCTTTGGAAACAAAGAGAGAGGACAGGGGTGTGTGGTGGCACTTATATTTCAAAGAGCATCTTATTAACCCCACATCTACACCGCTGTGTTCCTCTTCTGCACCTAGATAGGTACACACTGAGTAGAGGAGGCAGACTTGGAACAGCCTGGGACATTATATATTCATGTTATATTCAGGTTGTAATCATGTTATTAAAAGAACAAGAGGAGATTGAATGGGGAGAAAAACCCATTACAATAATTATTGCAGCATATCTTATGGAGGTGTACCATGAGCATTGTACTGTGTCCTTCGTGAGTTAATAAAGAGCAAATGAAAGTGTGAGGGTTTTCCCCGTCTATAAGGCTAATATGTTGTAATTGACTCGGCAATTTTCTAATTGTGATTGCCATTCTAATTTTACTCTTGACTGTGCAACTAACAGTGTATAGTAATTAAAATGAATTGCTTATGTCGCACCTGTATGATTCAACCAACCTTGCACTTGAACCATAAGTTAGCAATCAGTACCCTGTATTTTGTGTAGTTTTGGAGTTCAGTATTTGATTGTGAAAGAACAAAGTTAGCGAGTACATACATAGGAAAAATAATCAAAAATAGGGGTAGGGGTACTGTAAAGCCGTCGGCTACTGTAACGGTCGTCTTACGGACAGTTAGTAGACCAAGGCGCAGCGGGTTGTGAATACATAATGACTTTATTTCAAGACGAAGAACAGGCACGAAATACACTTGACTAATTTACAAAATAACAAAACGAACTAGACAGACTTAAACTACGAACTTGAAACGAAGAACACATGAACAGGAACGACCGAACGAACGAGACGAGACAGTACCGTGTGGTGCAACAAACACAGACACAGCGACAATCACCCACAAACAAACAGTGAGAACAACCTACCTTAATATGACTCTCAATTAGAGGAAAACGCAAAACACCTCTAATTAAGAGCCATACCAGGCAACCCAAAACCAACATAGAAACGGAAAACATAGACTGCCCACCCAACTCACGCCCTGACCAATAAACACATACAAAACAAGAGAAAACAGGTCAGGAACGTGACATAACCCCCCCCTTAAGGTGCGAACGCCGGGCGCACCAGCACAAAGTCCAGGGGAGGGCCTGGGTGGGCATCTGACCACGGTGGTGGCTCAGGCTCCGGACGCTGTCCCCACACCACCATAGTCACTCCCCGCTTCTGTATCCCCCTCCCAATGACCACCCTCCAACTAAAACCACCTAAATGAAGGGGCAGCACCGGGATAAGGGGCGGCAGGTCCTGGCTGAGGGACTCTGGCAGGTCCTGGCTGAGGGACTCTGGCAGGTCCTGGCTGAGGGACTCTGGCAGGTCCTGGCTGAGGGACTCTGGCAGGTCCTGGCTGAGGGACTCTGGCAGGTCCTGGCTGAGGGACTCTGGCAGGTCCTGGCTGAGGGACTCTGGCAGCTCCTGGCTGAGGGACTGAGTGGCAGCTCCTGGCTGAGGGACTGAGTGGCAGCTCCTGGCTGAGGGACTGAGTGGCAGCTCCGGACTGAGTGGCAGCTCCGGACTGAGTGGCAGCTCCGGACTGAGTGGCAGCTCCGGACTGAGTGGCAGCTCCGGACTGAGTGGCAGCTCATGACTGAGTGGCAGCTCATGACTGTAGGGCAGCTCATGACTGTAGGGCAGCTCATGACTGTAGGGCAGCTCATGACTGTTGGGCAGCTCATGACTGGAGGGCAGCTCATGACTGGAGGGCAGCTCATGACTGTCTGGCGGCTCTGGCAGCTCCTGACTGGCTGGCGGCTCTGGCAGCTCCTGACTGTCTGGCGGCTCTGGCAGCTCCTGACTGGCTGGCGGCTCTGGCAGCTCCTGACTGGCTTGCGGCTCTGGCAGCTCCTGACTGGCTGGCGGCTCTGGCAGCTCCTGACTGGCTGGCGGCTCTGGCAGCTCCTGACTGGCTGGCGGCTCTGGCAGCTCCTGACTGGCTGGCGGCTCTGGCAGCTCCTGACTGACGGACAGCTCTAATGGCTCGGGACAGACGGACGGCTCAGAAGGCGCTGGGCAGACGGACGGCTCAGAAGGCGCTGGGCAGACGGACGGCTCAGACGGCGCTGGGCAGACGGACGGCTCAGACGGCGCTGGGCAGACGGACGGCTCAGACGGCGCTGGGCAGACGGACGGCTCAGACGGCGCTGGGCAGACGGACGGCTCAGACGGCGCTGGGCAGACGGACGGCTCAGACGGCGCTGGGCAGACGGACGGCTCAGACGGCGCTGGGCAGACGGACGGCTCAGACGGCGCTGGGCAGACGGACGGCTCAGACGGCGCTGGGCAGACGGACGGCTCAGACGGCGCTGGGCAGACGGACGGCTCAGACGGCGCTGGGTAGACGGATGGCTCAGACGGAGTTGGGCAGACAGGCAGTGCAGAAGGCGTTGGGCAGACGGCCGACTCTGACCTGCTGAGGCGCACCGTAGGCCTGGTGCGTGGTGCCGGAACTGGAGGTACCGGGATGACGGCACGCACTACGGGGAGCAGGAACAGGGCACACTGACCTCTCGAAGCGCACTATAGGCCTGGTGCGTGGTACCGGAACTGGAGGTACCGGGCTGAGGGCACGCACCTCAGGGCGAGTGCGGGGAGAAGGAACAGTGCGTACAGGGCTCTGGAGACGCACGAATGGCTTAGTGCATGGTGCCGGAACTGGAGGCACTGGGCTGGAGACACGCACCATAGGGAGAGTGCGTGGAGGAGGAACAGGGCTCTTAAAACGCACTGGAAGCCTGGTGCGTGGTGTAGGCACTGGTGGTACTGGGCTGGGGCGAGGAAGTAGCACCGGAAATACCGGACCGTGCAGGCGTACTGGCTCCCTTGAGCACCGAGCCTGCCCAACCTTACCTGGTTGAATGCTCCCCGTCGCCCGACCAGTGCGGGGAGGTGGAATAACCCGCACCGGGCTATGTAGGCGAACCGGGGACACCATGCGTAAGGCTGGTGCCATGTAAGCCGGCCCAAGGAGACGTACTGGTGGCCAGATATGTAGGGCCGGCTTCATGACATTTGGCTCAATGCCCAATCTAGCCCTACCAGTGCGGGGAGGTGGAATAACCCGCACTGGGCTATGCACATGTACAGGAGACACCGTGCGCTCTACTGCGTAACACGGTGTCTGCCCGTACTCCCGCTCTCCACGGTTAACCTGGGAAGTGGGCGCAGGTCTCCTACCTGCCCTCGGCCCACTACCTCTTAGCCCCCCCCAAGAAATTTTTGGGTAGTACTCACGGGCTTTTCGGGCTTCTGTGCTAGACGTGTCCCCTCATAATGCTGGTTCCTCTCTCCGGTCTCCTCCGCTCTCCGAGCTGCCTCCAGCTGTTCCCATGGGCGGTGATTCACCTCCACTTTAGCCCATGGTCCCTTTCCTTCCATGATCTCCTCCCAAGACCATAAATCCTGCTTCGTGCGCTGTCGTTTCTGTCCATTAACCCTGCTGCTTGATCTGGGTTTGGTGGGTGATTCTGTAACGGTCATCTTTCGGACAGTTAGTAGACCAAGGCGCAGCGGGTTGTGAATACATAATGACTTTATTTCAAGACGAAGAACAGACACGAAATACACTTGACTAATTTACAAAATAACAAAACGAACTAGACAGACCTAAACTTCGAACTTACATGAAACAAAGAACACATGAACAGGAACGACCGAACGAACGAGAGGAGACAGTACCTTGTGGTGCAACAAACACAGACACAGCGACAATCACCCACAAACAAACAGTGAGAACAACCTACCTTAATATGACTCTCAATTAGAGGAAAACGCAAAACACCTGCCTCTAATTAAGAGCCATACCAGGCAACCCAAAACCAACATAGAAACGGAAAACATAGACTGCCCACCCAACTCACGCCCTGACCATTAAACACATACAAAACAAGAGAAAACAGGTCAGGAATGTGACAGCTACTGTAAAAATATAACACGTTTTGCATGCCATTTTTGCCCCATGCAACATTGTACAAGACGAATCAACTTAAAATAGACAGTGTGAAATAATCCTTGGTGTATACTGAATTAAAGTGGCAACTAGTTAGACCTGTTCAGAATGAACTATTTGTAACCCTCAAAATGTCAATATTATACGTTCAGCGTACAAAAAAAGAATGCACTTGTCTTTTCCTACTAGCAGTGACTTTGCTGATATTTTTATTTAACTAGGCAAGTCAGTTAAGAACAAATTCTTATTTACAAATGACGGCCTAGGAACAGTGGGTTAACTACCTTGTTCAGGGGCAGAACAACAGATTTGTCAGCTCAGGGATTCGATCTAGCAACCTTTCAGTTACTGGCCCAAAACTCTAACCACTAGTGGTGCCACCTACTTTGTTGAGGGAAAATGTACAGTACTTGCTATAATTGTCATATGTTGTGGTCTCAACTAGCTATCATAAGATGAATGTACTAATGTAAGTGGCTCTGGATAAGACCGTCTGCTAAATTACTCAAATGTAAATGTGACAGCTGTTTGACCCTACACAAGAGAACGATTCATAAACCTGATATAGCAGAAAACTCACTGAGCCTTCCACTGTCTAAAAGAGCAAAGCTGCTTTTCTTTTCTTCATTCTGCAAAGGCTTGTGGGCGTTTTGCACCGGACTGCTGTGTTCTTCAATAATGAAAAAGGTTCCTCTCTTGATTTTAAGTGTTTGACCGAAGTGGGGTAGACACATTCTAATTTTCCGAAAATGGTTCCATTACCTTTTTTTCCGGAGTGTTGACTCATTTTGTCTTGTTCTGTGTTCTTGGCCCTCTAGTACAGACAAATGTGTGTCGTTTACAATCCAACTCTCATAATTAGCTGATAGACATCGTCTGAGATAGCTGTAGGGCTACAGTATTAGGACAGGGCAGGACATTCATCTTTCCAAAATTAAAATTTGTGCCCACCACGTTTAGGATTGAGGCCACCACGGTGCCGAGCCACCTGACCGCCAGTTTTGATAAAACTGTTTAAGGAGAGGGGAGATTTAGATAAATTGCCCGTGGCCGTACTATAAGCACAGTGGAGAGTGAGAGAGGGTGGGGGTTTGGAGGGGGTCTGTTAAGCACAAACACATGGATACAAGCAGGCTGTTTACATGAACCCTGTGGGGGGGGGGGGGGGGGGGGGGGGGTCAAGACCACACCACGATAACCTGCGGTTATTGATGTCAGGGACCACAAAGCTACACTATCTGAATGTGGTGCATATCCCCCTGGTTGGTTGGTTGCAATGATGCATGATACTATAAGTGCATGGGGTTGAATTACTTTTGCTTCCTCTCTGTGGCTGACTATGGATGGTGTGGTGTTGGTGTGGTGGTGGGGGTGGGGTGGTGGTGGGGGTGGGGTGGTGTAATGCTGGGGGTGGGGGTAATGTGGTGGTGGTGTGGGGATGGTGGTGTTGTGGGGGTGGTGGTGTGGTGTGGTGGTGTGGTGGTGTCGGGATGGTCGTTGTGAAGTGGTGATGGTGTGGTGTGGTGACGTGTGATGGTGTGGTGGTGTGTGGTGGTGTGGTTACATGTGTGTGTGGTGGTCTGGTTAGATGTGTGTGGTGGTGGTGTGGTGGTGTGGTGTTGGGGGTGGTGTTGTGTGTGTGGTGGTGTTGGTGGTGTGGTGGTGGTGATATGGTGGTGGTGTGGTGTTGGTGGTGGTGTTGTGGTGGTGGTGGTGATATGGGGTTGGTATGGTCTTGTGGTGGTGTTGTGCTGGTGGTGTTGTGCTGGTGGTGATATGGTGGTGTGGTGTTGGTGTTGGTGGTGGTGTTGTGGTGGTGGTGTGGTTATGCGTGTGTGTGTGTGTGTGTGTGTGTGTGTGTGTGTGTGGTTGTGTGGTGTGGTGGTTGTGGTTGTGGTGTGGTGACGTGGTTATGTGTGTGGTGTGTTGGTGTGGTTATGTGTGTCTGTGGTCAAATAAATAAAAATATTTGTCACATGCGACGAAACAACAGGTGTAGACCTTATAGTGAAATGCTTAATTACAAGCCCTTTACTTAACCAAAAAATGCAGTTTTAAGAAAATACATTAAAAAAAGTAAGAGATAAGAATAACAAATAATTAAAGAGCATCAGTAAATAACAATAGCGGAGCTATATACAAGGGGTACCGGTACATAGTCAATGTCAATGTGCGGGGGCACCAGTGTCGAGGTAATTGAGGTAATATGTACACTACCGTTCAAAAGTTTGGAGTCACTTAGAAATGTCTTAGTTTTTGAAAGAAAAGCACATTTTTTGTCCATTTTTGTCCATTTGTCCATTTGGTCCATTCTTTAATCAGAACAGTTTTCAGCTGATTTTCAGTTTTCTAATGATCAATTAGCCTTTTAAAATGATCAACTTGGATTAACTAACACAACATGCCATTGGAACACAGGAGTGATGGTTGCTGATAGTGGGCCTCTGTACGCCTATGTAGATATTCCATAAAAAATCTGCCGTTTCCAGCTATAATAGTCATTTACAACATTAATAATGTCTACACCGTATGTCTGATCAATTTGATGTTCTTTTAATGGACAAAAAATGTGCTTTTCTTCCAAAAACAAGGACATTTCTATGTGACCCTAATGCAAATAGTCTGGTATAGAGGTCCTGGATGGCAGGAAGCTTGGCCCCGGTGATGTACTGGGCCGCACTACCCTCTGTAGCGCCTTGCGGTCGGAGGCCGAGCAGTTGCCATACCAGGCAGTGATGCAAACCGTCAGGATGCTCTCGATGGTGCAGCTGTAGAACCTTTTGAGGATCTGAGGACCCATGCCAAATATTTTTTGTCTCCTGAGGGGCAATAGGTTTTGTCATGCCCTCTTCATGACTGTCTTGGTGTGCTTGGACCATGCTAGTTTGTTGGTGATGTGGACGCCAAGGAACTTGAAACTCTCAACCTCCTCCAACCTGCTGGTGGTGTGTTGTGGTGTGTGGTTTGTGGCTTGGCTGTGTAGCAGTGTATAATTTCACTCCTGTGAGGATAGATGCAGTTCTGCTGAGAGTTAGCATCCACAGCTGAAGAACCCCTGTACTCAGTCACTCAGGACAAAGCCGTGAAGCCTTTCACCCATGGTCTGACACATGAAGTGTGTGTGACCAATATACATGTCACTCAAACTGGATGACAATCTGACTGTAGCTTACAATGGGCTCCCTGATGCCCACTCACCTAGCTGGAACTACTCCCTTAAGCCGCTTAAACTCTAGTCTATCACACCTGTCATCAGCACTGAATGTCATTACCCCTCCCAGGCTGCTGGAGTCATTACCCCTCCCAGGCTGCTGGAGTCATTACCCATCCCAGCCTGCTGGAGTCATTACCCTTCCCAGCCCGCTGGGGTCATTACCTCTCCCAGCCTGATGAAGTCATTACCCCTCCTGGCCTGCTGAAGTCATTACCTCTCCCAGCCTGATGGAGTCATTATCTCTCCCAGCCTGATGGGGTCATTATCTCTCCCAACTTGCTGGGGTCATTACCCCTCCCAGCCCGCCGGAGTCATTACCTATCCCAGCCTGATGGAGTCATACCCCTCCTGGCCTGCTGAAGTCATTGCCTCTCCCAGCCTGATGGAGTCATTATCTCTCCCAGCCTGATTGAGTCATTATCTCTCCCAGCCTGATGGAGTCATTATCTCTCCCAACTTGCTGGAGTCATTACCCCTCCCAGCACACTGGAGTCCTTACCTCTCCCAGCCTGATGGAGTCATTATCTCTCCCAACTTGCTGGAGTCATTACACCTCCCAGTCTGCTGGAGTCATTATCCCTCCCAGCCTGATGGAGTCATTATCTCTCCCAACTTGCTGGAGTCATTACACCTCCCAGTCTGCTGGAGTCATTACCTCTCCCAGCCTGATGGAGTCATTACCTCTCCAAACTTGCTGGAGTCATTACACCTCCCAGTCTGCTGGAGTCATTACCCCTCCCAACCCGCTGGAGTCATTACACCTCCCAGTCTGCTGGAGTCATTACCCCTCCCAGCCCGCTGGAGTCATTACCTCTCCCAACCTGATGGAGTCATTACACCTCCCAGTCTGCTGGAGTTATTACCTCTCCCTGGCTGCTGAAGTAATGGATCACATGTATATCTCTTGACCATGTTGACGATGTTTACTTACATATTTTGGTTTAATAATGTCTATCCATTAATATGACAGGTAAATATTCAGGCACAACAGTAGTGGTTACACTTGGCTAAGGCCCAAGTCTAGTTGCTCAACTCTGACTCAAAATGATGTCACCCACTGCGACTCTCCATGCTACACTGCCTCCCCCTCCCTTTCTCAGACCACACAGTGAGGGAGTGGGTCTCAACATCCATCTATGTCTGCCTTCCAACCCTTCCAACCCTCCATTGTGCTCAACACAGCCAACACACCCAACTATCCACAATTCTACAAAACAAGTATGGAGGATATTCTACCAAACACTCCTTGCTAATCTCCCCAATAGGCCGCCGTGAAATTGACATTTTAGAGTAATTGTGCACCAACAACTATCCAATTCTGCAAACTGCATTTCGGATCGGAGGGGCATAATACAGCTGGAATGTGTTCATTCGTTCCTGTGGGCCACAGCTGATCGGTGTGGCTTGGACGCCGCTGCCTAAAGGCTAAAGGAGGCAGATAACCGGCTGTCCCGGCCAGCAGAGAGATAGAGAGGAGCAGGCTCATCTGAATGTCTTATCTGGGATGGACAGAGCTGGAACAGCATCCTGCGACCATGACTGTCCCCACACCTAGTGACCTCTCCTCTCCTCTTGTCCCATAAATAACCAATTACCCAGCCAAACATCTGTCAGGGGCTATGATCAAATCATTTAGCTGGAGTGATGGGGCCTTATTACAGGTCAATGTCACTCTGTTCAGCATGGTGGTTAGGGGTTAGGGTTACGGTTAGGCATGGTGGTTAGGGGTTAGGGTTACGGTTAGGCATGGTGGTTAGAGGTTAGGGTTACGGTTAGGCATGGTGGTTAAGGGTTAGGGTTACGGTTAGGCATGGTGGTTAGGGGTTAGGGTTACGGTTAGGCATGGTGGTTAGGGGTTAGGGTTACGGTTAGGCATGGTGGTTAGAGGTTAGGGTTACGGTTAGGCATGGTGGTTAAGGGTTAGGGTTACGGTTAGGCATGGTGGTTAGGGGTTAGGGTTACGGTTAGGCATGGTGGTTAGGGGTTAGGGTTACGGTTAGGCATGGTGGTTAGGGGTTAGGGTTACGGTTAGGCATGGTGGTTAGAGGTTAGGGTTACGGTTAGGCATGGTGGTTAAGGGTTAGGGTTACGGTTAGGCATGGTGGTTAGGGGTTAGGGTTACGGTTAGGCATGGTGGTTAGAGGTTAGGGTTACGGTTACGGTTAGGCATGGTGGTTAGGGGTTACGGTTACGGTTAGGCATGGTGGTTAGGGGTTAGGGTTACGGTTAGGCATGGTGGTTAGGGGTTAGGGTTACGGTTAGGCATGGTGGTTAGGGGTTAGGGTTACGGTTAGACATGGTGGTTAGGGGTTAGGGTTACGGTTAGGCATGGTGGTTAGAGGTTAGGGTTACGGTTAGGCATGGTGGTTAAGGGTTAGGGTTACGGTTAGGCATGGTGGTTAGGGGTTAGGGTTACGGTTAGGCATGGTGGTTAGGGGTTAGGGTTACGGTTAGGCATGGTGGTTAAGGGTTAGGGTTACGGTTAGGCATGGTGGTTAGGGGTTAGGGTTACGGTTAGGCATGGTGGTTAGGGGTTA
The DNA here is from genome assembly GCF_029448725.1 of Salvelinus fontinalis. Lineage (NCBI taxonomy): Eukaryota > Metazoa > Chordata > Actinopteri > Salmoniformes > Salmonidae > Salvelinus > Salvelinus fontinalis. The sequence goes on from NC_074693.1 coordinate 20,248,074, forward strand.
GGGTTACGGTTAGGCATGGTGGTTAGGGGTTACGGTTACGGTTAGGCATGGTGGTTAGGGGTTAGGGTTACGGTTAGGCATGGTGGTTAGGGGTTAGGGTTACGGTTAGGCATGGTGGTTAGGGATTAGGGTTACGGTTAGGCATGGTGGTTAGGGGTTAGGGTTACGGTTAGGCATGGTGGTTAGGGGTTAGGGTTACGGTTAGGCATGGTGGTTAGGGGTTAGGGTTACGGTTAGGCATGGTGGTTAGAGGTTAGGGTTACGGTTAGGCATGGTGGTTAGGGGTTAGGGTTACGGTTAGGCATGGTGGTTAGGGGTTAGGGTTACGGTTAGGCATCGTGGTTAGAGGTTAGGGTTACGGTTAGGCATGGTGGTTAGAGGTTAGGGTTACGGTTAGGCATGGTGGTTAGAGGTTAGGGTTACGGTTAGGCATGGTGGTTAAGGGTTAGGGTTACGGTTAGGCATGGTGGTTAGGGGTTAGGGTTACGGTTAGGCATGGTGGTTAGAGGTTAGGGTTACGGTTAGGCATGGTGGTTAAGGGTTAGGGTTACGGTTAGGCATGGTGGTTAGGGGTTAGGGTTACGGTTAGGCATGGTGGTTAGAGGTTAGGGTTACGGTTAGGCATGGTGGTTAGGGGTTACGGTTACGGTTAGGCATGGTGGTTAGGGGTTAGGGTTACGGTTAGGCATGGTGGTTAGGGGTTAGGGTTACGGTTAGGCATGGTGGTTAGGGGTTAGGGTTACGGTTAGGCATGGTGGTTAGGGGTTAGGGTTACGGTTAGGCATGGTGGTTAGGGGTTAGGGTTACGGTTAGGCATGGTGGTTAGGGGTTAGGGTTACGGTTAGGCATGGTGGTTAGAGGTTAGGGTTACGGTTAGGCATGGTGGTTAGGGGTTAGGGTTACGGTTAGGCATGGTGGTTAGGGATTAGGGTTAGGGTTAGGCATGGTGGTTAAGGGTTAGGGTTACGGTTAGGCATGGTGGTTAGGGGTTACGGTTACGGTTAGGCATGGTGGTTAGGGGTTAGGGTTACGGTTAGGCATGGTGCTTAGGGGTTACGGTTACGGCTAGGCATGGTGGTTAAGGGTTAGGGTTACGGTTAGGCATGGTGGTTAGGGGTTAGGGTTACGGTTAGGCATGGTGGTTAGGGGTTAGGGTTACGGTTAGGCATGGTGGTTAGGGGTTAGGGTTACGGTTAGGCATGGTGGTTAGGGGTTAGGGTTACGGTTAGGCATGGTGGTTAGGGGTTAGGGTTACGGTTAGGCATGGTGGCTAGGGGTTAGGGTTAGGGTTAGGAATGGTGGTTAGGGGTTAGGGTTACGGTTAGGCATGGTGGTTAGGGGTTAGGGTTGCGGTTAGGCATGGTGGCTGACTCAAACTGAAGGACAGTGCTTCAAGTTTTTTAGGTTTTTATTTAACCTCTATTTTAAAAGGGATGACATTGAGACCTAGGTTTCTTTTTAAAATGCGCCCTGTATATACAACATAAATAAACACATTATACCATTTTTTTAATATACAGTTGAAGTCGGAAGTTTACATACACCTTAGCCAAATACATTTAAACTCAGTTTTTCACAATTCCTGACATTTAATCAGAGTAAAAATTCCCTGTCTTAGGTCAGTTAGGATCACCACTTTATTTTAAGAATGTGAAATGTCAGAATAATAGTAGAGAGAATGATTTATTTCAGATTTTATTTCTTTCATCACATTCCCAGTGGATCAGAAGTTTACACACACTCAATTAGTATTTGGTAGCATTGCCTTTAAATTGTTTAACTTGGGTCAAACGTTTCAGGTAGCCTTCCACAAGCTTCCCATAAACAGTTGGGTGAATTTTGGCCCATTCCTCCTGACAGAGCTGGTGTAACCGAGTCAGGTTTGTAGGCCTCCTTGCTCACACATGCTTTTTCAGTTCTGCCAACAAATGTTCTGTAGGATTGAGGTCAGGGCTTTGTGATGGCCACTCTGTCACGTTCCTGACCTATTTCTGTTAGTTTGTTATATGTGTTAGTTGGTCAGGACGTGAGTTTGGGTGGGCATTCTATGTTTTCTGTTTCTATGTTGGTTTATGGGTTGCCTGGTATGGCTCTTAATTAGAGGCAGGTGTTTGGCGTTCCTCTAATTAAGAGTCATATTTAGGTAGGTGTTTTCACAGTGTTCGTTGTGGGTGATTGTCTCCTGTGTTTGTGTATGTCGTTGCGCCACACGGGACTGGTTTCGGTTTGTTTGTTCAGTGTCATTTATGTGTAGGCTTTTTTTCCCTGTTCGTGCGTTCTCGTGTGTTATGTGAGTTCGTCGTTCAGATCTGTCTACACGTTTATTTGTTTTGTTAGTGTATAGTCGAGTTCTTGTTTTTTCTTTAATAAATGTCGTCTACAAACTCCGCTGCATTTTGGTTCAATCCCTGCTCCTCCTCTTCTGATGAAGAGGAAGAGGAAAGCCGTTACAGAATCACCCACCAATCCAGAACCAAGCGGCGTGAGTTCAAGCAGGATTATACACAGGAATCATGGACTTGGGAGGAAATATTGGACGGGAGAGGTCCATGGGCACAGTCGGGAGAATATCGCCGCGCTCGTGAGGAGATGGAGGCAGCGAGAGCCCAAGAGCGTTGGTATGAGGAGGCAGCAAGGAGACGTGGCTGGAAGTCCGAGAGGAGACCCCAAAAATTTCTTGGGGGGGGGGGGGGCTAAGAGGTAGTGGGCCAAGGGCAGGTAGGAGACCTGCGCCCACTTCCCAGGCTTACCGTGGAGAACGGGAGTACGGGCAGGCGCCGTGTTACGCAGTAGAGCGCACGGTGTCTCCTGTACGAGTGCATAGCCCAGTGTGGGTTATTCCACCTCCCCGCACTGGTAGGGCTAGATTGGGCATTGAGCCAGGTGTCATGAGGCCGGCTCAACGCGTCTGGTCTCCAGTGCGTCTCCTCGGGCCGGCTTACATGGCACCAGCCTTACGCATGGTGTCCCCCGGTTCGCCTACATAGGCCGGTGCGGGTTATTCCACCTCCCCGCACTGGTCGGGCGACGGGGAGCATTCAACCAGGTAGGGTTGGGCAGGCTCGGTGCTCAAGGGAGCCAGTACGCCTTCACGGTCCGGTATTTCCGGCACTACCTCCCCGCCCCAGACCAGTACCACCAGTGCCTACACCACGCACCAGGCTTCCAGTGCGTTTTCAGAGCCCTGTGCCTCCTCCACGCACTCTCCCTATGGTGCGTGTCTCCAGCCTAGTGCCTCCAGTTCCGGCACCGCGCACTAAGCCACATGTGCGTCTCCTAAGTCCTGTGCACACTGTTGTTTCTCCCCGTACTCGTCCTGATGTGCGTGCACTCAGCCCGGTGCCACCAGTGCCGGTACCACGCACCAGGAGTATAGCACGCTTTGAGAGTCCAGTGTGTCCTGTCCCTGCTCCCCGCACTAGGCTTGAAGTGCGTGTCCTCAGTCAGGTGCCTCCAGTTCCGGCACCACGCACCAAGCCTACAGTGCGTCCCAGCCGGCCAGAGTCTGGCGTCTGCCCAACGGCGCATGAACTGCTTGTCTGCCATGAGCCTGCAAAGCTGCCCATCTGCCATGAGCCTACAGAGCCTACCGCCAGACAGGAGCAGCCAGAGCCTTCCGCCAGACAGGTGCAGTCTGAGCCATCCGTCTCCGCAGCGCCATCTGAGCCATCCGTCTCCCCAGCGCCATCTGAGCCATCCGTCTTCCCAGCGCCGTCTGAGCCATCCGTCTCCCCAGCGCCGTCTGAGCCATCCGTCTCCCCAGCGCCGTCTGAGCCATCCGTCTGTCCTGAGCCATTAGAGCCGCCCGTCTGTCCCGAGCCGTCAGAGCCGATAGTCAGTCAGGAGCCGCTAGAGCCAGTTATCAGTCAGGATCTGCCAGAGCCGCCAACCAGACAGGATCTGCCAGAGCCGCCAACCAGACAGGATCTGCCAGAGCCGCCAACCAGACAGGATCTGTCAGAGCCGCCAACCAGACAGGATCTGCCAGAGCCGCCAACCAGACAGGATCTGCCAGAGCCGCCAACCAGCCAGGAGCGTCCAGAGCCGTCAGCGAGCCATGAGCGTCGAGAGCCGTCAGCCAGCCATGAGCGTCGAGAGCCGTCAGCCAGCCATGAGCGTCGAGAGCCGTCAGCCAGCCATGAGCGTCGAGAGCCGTCAGCCAGCCATGAGCGTCCAGAGACGTTAGCCAGTCATGAGCTGTCCCTTAGCCCGGAGCGGCTATTTACCCGGAACTGCCCCTCAGTCCAGAGCTGTCTCTCTGTCCGGAGCTGCCTTTCAGTCCGGAGTTGCCCCTCTATCCTGATCTCCCTCTCTATCCTGAGCTACCTCTATATCCTGATCTATCCCTATGTCTTGAGCTATCCCTCTGTCTTGATCTATCCCTCTGTCCCGGTGCTGCCCCTGTTGTTGATGTTACCAAGAGGATTTTGTGGGGGTAAGATGAGGGTGGACATTCATAGGGGGAGATGGAAGCTGGGATTGACTATGGTGGGGTGGGGACCTCGCCCGGAGCCTGAGCCACCACCGTGGTCAGATGCCCACCCAGACCCTCCCCTAGACTTTGTGCTGGTGCGCCCGGAGTTCGCACCTTATGGGGGGGGTTATGTCACGTTCCTGACCTATTTCTGTTAGTTTGTTATATGTGTTAGTTGGTCAGGACGTGAGTTTGGGTGGGAATTCTATGTTTTCTGTTTCTATGTTGGTTTATGGGTTGCCTGGTATGGCTCTTAATTAGAGGCAGGTGTTTGGCGTTCCTCTAATTAAGAGTCATATTTAGGTAGGTGTTTTCACAGTGTTCGTTGTGGATGATTGTCTCCTGTGTTTGTGTATGTCGTTGCGCCACACGGGACTGGTTTCGGTTTGTTTGTTCAGTGTCATTTATGTGTAGGCTTTTTTTCCCTGTTCGTGCGTTCTCGTGTGTTATGTGAGTCCGTGGTTCAGATCTGTCTACACCGTTTATTTGTTTTGTTAGTGTATAGTCGAGTTCTTGTTTTTTCTTTAATAAATGTCGTCTACAAACTCCGCTGCATTTTGGTTCAATCCCTGCTCCTCCTCTTCTGATGAAGAGGAAGAGGAAAGCCGTTACACACTCCAATACCTTGACTTTGTTGTCCTTAAGCCATTTTGCCACAACTTTGGAAGTATGCTTGGGGTCATTGTTCATTTGGAAGACCCATTTGCGACCAAGCCCCGTTTGCGAACAGTGCAGTTGTAAAACGTAGTCTGGCTTTTTTATGACGGTTTTGGAGCAGTGGCTTCTTCCTTGCTGAGCGGCCTTTCAGGTTATGTCGTTATAGGACTCGTTTTACTGTGGATATAGATACTTTTGTACCTGTTTCCTCCAGCATCTTCACAAGGTCCTTTGCTGTTGTTCTGGGATAGACTTGCACTTTTCGCACCAAAGTACGTTCATCTCTAGGAGACAGAACACGTCTCCTTCCTGAGCGGTATGACGGCTGCGTGGTCCCATGGTGTTTATACTCGCGTGCTACTGTTTGTACAGATGAACATGGTACCTTCAGGCGTTTGGAAATTGCTCCCAAGGATGAACCAGACTTGTGGAGGTCTACAATTTTCTTCCTGAGGTCTTGGCTAATTTCTTTTGATTTTCCCATGATGTCAAGCAAAGAGGCAGTGAGTTTGAAGGTAGGCCTTGAAATACATCCACAGGTACACCTTCAATTGACTCAAATTATGTCAATTAGACTATCAGAAGCTTCTAAAGCCATGACATCATTTTCTGGCTGTTTAAAGGCACAGTCAACTTAGTGTATGTAAACTTCTGACCCACTGGAATTGTGATACAGTGAATTATAAGTGAAATAATCTGTCTGTAGACGATGCACAAAGTAGATGTCCTAACTGACTTGTTACTTTTATCTCTAATTTTTATCTGTATTTTTCGGCGCACGTGACAAATAAACTTTGATTTGATTGTATTTGACTTGCCAAATCTATAGTTTGTTAACAAGAAATTTGTGGAGTGGTTGAAAAACGAGTTTTAATGATTCCAACCTAAGTGTATGTAAACTTTGACTTCAACTGTATATATACAGTAACAATCAAAAGTTTGACACACCTACTCATTCAAGGGATTTTCTTTATTTTTACTATTTTCTACTTTGTAGAATAGTAGTGAAGACATCAAAACTATGAAATAGCACATATGGAATCATGTAGTAACCAAAAAGTTTTAAACAAATCAAAATATATTTGAGATTTGAGATTATTCAGAGTATCCACCCTTTGCCTCCATAAAGCTTTGCACACTCTTGGCATTCTCTCAACCAGCTTCACCTGGAATGCTTTTCCAACAGTCTTGAAGGAGTTCCCACATAGGCTGAGCACTTGTTGGCTGCTTTTCCTTCACTCTGAGGTCCAACTCATCCCAAATCATCTCAATTGAGTTGAGGTCGGGGGATTGTGGAGGCCAGGTCATCTGATGCAGCACTCCATCCCTCTCCTTCTTGGTAAAATAGCCCTTATACAGCCTGGGGGTGTGTTGGGTCATTGTCATTTTGAAAATTAAATTATAGTCCCACTAAGCGCAAATCAGATGGTATGGCGTATCGCTGCAGAATGCTATTGGAGAACCATCTAATGAGTGAACATGATGTTCATCTGAAACAAAATTGCAAAAAGTTTAAAAACAACATGTATTTGGTTTTACTGGTATTAAGCACACATTTTAAATCAGCAAGGGATTCCTGCATAGCTATAACATCTGACTGTAGATTTGATACAGCCAGATCAACAGTCTGGGCAATTGCATACATAATAATATCATCCGCATATAGATGAAGTTGAACATTTTTAACAGATTGACCAATGGTGTTAATATAATAGTGAAGAGAACAGGTCCCAAAATCGACCCCTGTGGTACACCTTGATGTACTTCAAGAAACTCCATCTATCACGATGGCCTGAATCCTATCACTAAGTTAATCATGAAACCGTGAACAGGCGTCAGAGCTCAGGCCTATCGAGGGCAACTTATTCAATAAAATAGCATGATCAACAGTATCAAAATCTTTTGACAGGTCCACAAACAAAGCAGCACATTTCATTTTAGTGTTTAAAGCAATTGACAAGATCATTAACAACTGAAGTGGTTGCTGGCCTAAACCCTGATTAATTTGCATTCAAAATACATTACTCAGATAAAAAAGAGCAAAGTTGTACATTTACCAACGTTTCAAGAGTCTTAGCTAGACAAGGAAGCCTTGAAATGGGGTGATAATGAAGATCACTACTATCTCCGTCCTTATGGAGTGGCAGAACAAGAGCTGATTTTGATTTTTTATTGAGCCAAAAATGATAGGCACTTAAGCAGACCGGGATCCAATTGGTCAGCATCTCTGTATATCTTTTTTTATTATTTTGCTAGCAAAGCATCCAGGACTTCTTTTTCTGTAAATAGATTATAAGAAAATATTTGACTATTTCTCTGATTATTCAGTAAGTTTCCACTATCAGCATCCAATCTAACATCATTGTGAATAGGCTTAGAAGTTCTTTCAAGGAAATAGCCCACTGAAATAAAATGGGGATTAAATGAATCAATGATGCCATTTTTTTTGTATACATTATAACCCTCAATTTTAATATCAGAGTCCAGAATGTCGAGAATTCATCTGCAAAGTACAGATCTTGATTCAATCCAGTTGAGGAAGTAAGCTCCTATTGTTCAGCTGCATCAACCCAAGTCCTTTACAGTGTTTTAATGTCACATGTAGTCTCCAACTCAAACAGGCTACGTTCAATCGGCGGTTGCAGACTGTTTGATATACAGTGCATTTGGAAAGTATTCAGACCCCTTGACTTTTTCCACATTTTATTACGTTACAGCTTTACTCTAAAATGGATTAAACCGTTTTTTCCCGCGTCAATCTACACACAATACACCATAATGACAAAGCAAAAACAGGTTTTAGAAATGTTAGCAAATGTATTACAAATAAAAAACTGAAATATCACATTTAGGTAAGCATTAAGACCCTTTACTCAGTAATTTGTTGAAGCACCTTTGGCAGGGATTACAGCCTCAAGTCTCCTTGGGTATGACACTACAAGCTTGGCACATTTGTATTTGAGGAGTTTCTCTCATTCTTCTCTGCAGATCCTCTCAAGATCTGTCAGGTTGGATGGGGACGCTGCACAGCTATTTTCAGGTCTCTCCAAAGGTGTTGGATTGGGTTCAAGTCCAGGCTCTGGCTCTGGAGCTCTGTCAGAGTGACCATCGGGTTCTTGGTCACCTCCCTGACCAAGGCCTTTCTCCCCCGTTAACTCAGTTTGGCCCAGGTGGCCAGCTCTAAGAAGAGTCTTGGTGGTTCCAAACTTCTTCCATTTAAGAATGATGGAGGCCACTGTGTTCTTGGGGACCTTCAATGCTGCAGAAATATTTTGGTACCCTTCCCCAGATCTGCGCCTCGACACAATCCTGTTTCGGAGCTCTACGGACAAATCCTTTAACCTCATGGCTTGGTTTTTGCTTTGACATGCACTGTCAACTGTGGGACCTTATGTAGACAGGTGTGAGACTTTCCAAATCATGTCCAATCAATTGACTTTACCACAGATGGACTACAATCAAGTTGTGGAAATATCTTAAGGATGATCAAAGGTCTCTGAATACTTATAAGGTATTTCTGTTTTTTATTTTATATACATTTGCAAAAATGTATAAAAACCTGTTTTCACTTTGTCATTGTGGGGTATTTTGTGTAGACTGATGAGGAAAGAATTAAATCTAATACATTTTAGAATAAGGCTGTAACATAACAAAATATGGAAAAAGGGAAGGGGTCTGAATACTTTATCAATGCACTGTATATTACTCAATAAGCTAATTTCCACATTGGAAATTTGGCCTGCCAATGTTAATCCTGTGCAAAATAGGTACAGCTCCTACATGGGATGAAACGTTCACCGTAGTCTCTGAAGATGGTAGCTGCCAATCTGGAAAAAGTCAGTTTCGTCTATGGCGGAAACTTTGACAAAATGATGTTGAAATCCACACAAATAGAATAGGTTGATGAGGAATCAACTAAAAGTCAATCAGTCCACACAGTGTGATAGTTAGTTAGATTGAATCACACAGTTTGTAGGATCACCACAGTTATAGGCAGGAAGCCAGGTCCCGACAACAGACTAGAACCCAGCCAGCACTAGGACCCACAATAAACACAACCAAGGCACAAAACTCACCAGCATAACAACAGCCAGGAGATAGCGGTGACTTACTCAATGTGATTAAATGCTGGGGCCCATCAAAACAGCAATGCAACGGAGGCCGTGTTACCACTATGATAGCCAGGAGAGAAGCACCTTGGGGGGATGTGGTTTCCAGTACAGGCCGGTTGAAGCCAAATAAAATAAAATACAATTTTATTAGTCACATGCGCCGAATACACAGGTGTAGACCTTACAGCTTACTTACGAGCCCCTAACCAACAATTCAGTTTAAAAAAAATATAGATAAGAATAAGAGAGAAAGGTAACAAGTAATTAAAGAGCAGCAGTGAAATAACAATAGGGAGACTATATACAGGGGGGTACCGATACAGAGTCAATGTGCAGGGACACCGGTTATTTGTGGTAGTATGTATATGTAGGTAGAGTTATTAAAGTGACTATGCATAGATGACAACAGAGAGTGCAAATAGTCTGGCTAGCCATTTTACTAGATGTTCAGGAGTGTTATGGCTTGGGAGTAGAAGCTGTTTAGAAGCCTCTTGAACCTAGACTTGGCACTCCGATACCGCTTGCCGTGCGGTAGCATAGAGAACAATCTATGACTAGGTTGGCTGGAGTCTTTGACAATTTTTAGGGCCTTCATCTGACACCGCCTGGTATAGAGGTCCTGGATGGTAGGAAGCTTGGCCCCAGTGATGTACTGGGTCGTTCGCACTACCCTCTGTAGTGCCTTGTGATTGGAAGCCGAGCAGTTGCCATACCAGGAAGTGATGCAACCAGTCAGGATGCTCTCAATGGTGCAGCTGTAGAACCTTTTGAGGGTCTGAGGACCCATGCTAAATCTTTTCAGTGGAGGGAGCCAGGAGGCCAGGAGGGAGGCATGCGCTACACCAGGCCACGGGAGAGTCAAAAATAGTAAATCCAAGTAGGCTAAACCAGGTGGAGTTTAAGTTTGTCAGTAGTATAACAACAAGGCACAATGTCAAATGGAAGGATGAAAGCAGCAGTAGGCAGGTGTCTGTTCTGATAATTCTCCAGGACAGGCCCCGATGCCTTCATTTTGCTGGACCCCAGGAAGAGTAGCTGCAGCAGCAAATGGGGATCCATAATAAATACAAATACAAATGCAGATTAGGATTCCCAGGTATATCCAGGTAGGCTCAAACGTTTCAGCAGACCTGTTTTGTATGTCTCCTTAAAAACTTTGCATGGTTTCACTATTGACCAATGTGCTCACAGCCAGATAAAACAAAGCTAAATGTGGCATGATCGGGGATCCTCCCTGTGGTATGATCGGGGATCCTGCCTGTGGCATGATCGGGGATCCTCCCTGTGGTATGATCGGGGATCCTCCCTGTGGTATGATCGGGGATCCTGCCTGTGGTATGATCGGGGATCCTCCCTGTGGTATGATCGGGGATCCTCCCTGTGGTATGATCGGGGATCCTGCCTGTGGTATGATCGGGGATCCTGCCTGTGGTATGATCGGGGATCCTCCCTGTGGTATGATCGGGGATCCTGCCTGTGGTATGATCGGGGATCCTGCCTGTGGTATGATCGGGGATCCTGTCTGTGGTATGATCAGGGATCCTGCCTGTGGTATGATTGGGGATCCTGCCTGTGGTATGATCAGGGATTCTGCCTATGGTATGATTGGTGATCCTGCCTGTGGTATGATCGGGGATCCTGCCTGTGGTATGATCGGGGATTCTGCCTACTGAATATAAGAGCAACGTCAACTCACCATCATTACAACCAGGAATATGACTCTCTCGAAGCGGATCCTGTGTTTTGCCTTCCACCCAGTACAATGGATCTGATCCCAGCCGGCGACCCTAAACAACGACGCCGTAAAAGGGGCAAACAAAGCGATCTCCTGGTCAGGCTTCAGAGACGGGCACATCGCGCTCCACTCCCTAGCATACTACTCCAATGTCCAGTCTCTTGACAACAAGGTTGATGAAATCCGAGCAAGGATAACATTCCAGAGAGACATCAGAGACCGTAACGTTCTTAGCTTCACGGAAACATGGCTCACTCGAGAGACGCTAACGGAGTCGGTGCAGCCAGCTTCGCGCCGACAGAAACAAACATCTTTCTGGTAAGAAGCGGGGCGGGGGTGTATGCCTTATGATTAAAGAGACGTGGTGTGATCATAAGAACATACTGTACAGGAACTCAAGTCATTCTGTTCACCTGATTTAGAATTCCTCACAATCAAATGTCGACCGCATTATCTACCAAGGGAATTCTCTTCGATTATAATCACAGCCGTATATATTCCCCCCCAGGCAGACACATCGATGGCCCTGAACGAACTTTATCTGACTCTATGTAAACTGGAAACCACACACCCTGAGGCTGCATTCATCGTAGCTGGGGATTTTAACAAAACTCCCTAAATTCTATCAGCATATCGATTGTGCTACCAGGGCTGGTAAAACCTTGGATCATTGTTATACTAACTTCCGCGACGCATATAAGGCCCTCCCCCGACCTCCTTTCGGAAAAGCTGACCACGACTCCATTTTGTTGCTTCCAGCCTACAAACAGAAACTAAAACAACAAGCTCCCGCGCTCAGGTCTGTTCAACGCTGGTCCGACCAATCTGATTCCACGCTTCAAGACTGTTTCGATCACGTGGATTGGGATATGTTCCGCATTGCGTCCAACAACAACATTGACGAATACGCTGATTCGGTGAGCGAGTTCATTAGAAAGTGCATTGACGATGTCGTACCCACAGCAACGATTAAAACATTCCCAAACCAGAAACCGTGGATTGATGGCAGCATTCGCGTGAAACTGAAAGCTTGAACCACTGCTTTTAACCAGGGCAAGGTGACCGGAAACATGACCGAATACAAACAGTGTAGCTATTCCCTCCGCAAGGCAATCAAACAAGCTAAGTGCCAGTATAGAGACAAAGTAGAGTCGCAATTCAACAGCTCAGACACAAGAGGTATGTGGCAGGGTCTACAGTCAATCACGGATTACAAAAACAAAACCAGCCCCGTCGCGGACCAGGATGTCTTGCTCCCAGACAGACTAAATAACTTTTTTGCTCGCTTTGAGGACAATACAGTGCCACTGACACGGCCCGCTACCAAAACCTGCGGGCTCTCCTTCACTGCAGCCGAGGTGAGTAAAACATTTAAACGTGTTAACCCTCGCAAGGCTGCAGGCCCAGACGGCATTCCCAGCCGCGTCCTCAGAGCATTCGCAGGGCCCCACAAGGGTGCGTTCTGAACCCTCTCCTGTACTCCCTGTTCACCCACGACTGCGTGGCCATGCACTCCTCCAACTCAATCATCAAGTTTGCGGACAACACTACAGTGGTAGGCTTGATTACCAACAACGACGAGACGGCCTACAGGGAGGAGGTGAGTGCCCTCGGAGTGTGGTGTCAGGAAAATAACCTCAAACTCAACGTCAACAAAACAAAGGAGATGATTGTGGACTGCCTGTTCACCCCGCTATCATCCAGGAGGCGAGGTCAGTACAAGTGCATCAAAGCAGGGACCAAGAGACTGAAAAACAGCTTCTATCTCAAGGCCATCAGACTGTTAAACAGCCAACACTAACATTTAGTGGCCGCTGCCAACATACTGACTCAACTCCAGCCACTTTAATATTGGGAATTGATGGAAGTTATGTAAAAATGTATCACTAGCCACTTTAAACAATGCCACTTAATATAATGTTTACATACCCTACATTACTCATCTCATATGTATATGTATATACTGTACTCTATATCATCTACTGCATCTTGCCATCTTTATGTAATGCATGTATCACTAGCCACTTTAAACTATGCCACTTTATGTTTATATACCCTACATTACTCATCTCATATGTATATACTGTACTCTATACCATCTACTGCATCTTGCCTATGCCGTTCTGTACCATCACTCATTCATATATCTTTATGTACATATTCTTTATCCCTTTACACTTGTGTGTATAAGGTAGTAGTTGTGGAATTGTTAGGTTAGATTACTTGTTGGTTAGTACTGCATTGTCGGAACTAGAAGCACAAGCATTTCGCTACACTCGCATTAACATCTGTTAACCATGTGTATGTGACAAATAAAATTTGATTTGATTTGATTTGGTATGCTCGGGGATCCTGGTATGATCGGTGATCCTGCCTGTGGTATGATCGGGGATCTCGCCTGTGGTATAATCAGAGATCCTCCCTGTGGCATAATCGGGGATCCTGCCTGTGGTATGATCGGGGATCCTGCCTGTGGTATGATCGGGGATCCTGCCTGTGGTATGATTGGGGATCCTGCCTGTGGTATGATTGGGGATCCTCCCTGTGGTATGATTGGGGATCCTCCCTGTGGTATGATCGGGGATCCTGCCTGTGGTATGATCGGGGATCCTGCCTGTGGTATGATCGGGGATCCTGCCTGTGGTATGATCGGGGATCCTGCCTGTGGTATGATCGGGGATTCTGCCTGTGGTATGATCGGGGATCCTGCCTGTGGTATGATCGGGATTCTGCCTGTGGTATGATCGGGGATCCTCCCTGTGGTATGATCGGGGATCCTGCCTGTGGTATGATCGGGGATCCTGCCTGTGGTATGAATGGGGATCCTGCCTGTGGTATGAACAGGGATCCTGCCTGTGGTATGATCAGTGATTCTGCCTGTGGTATGATCGGGGATCCTGCCTGTGGTATGATCGGGGATCTTGCCTGTGGCATAATCGGGGATCCTACCTGTGGTATAATCGGGGATCCTGCCTGTGGTATGAATGGGGATCCTCCCTGTGGCAAAATCGGGGATCCTGCCTGTGGTATGATCAGAGATCCTCCCTGTGGCATAATCGGGGATCCTGCCTGTGGTATAATCAGAGATCCTCCCTGTGGCATAATCGGGGATCCTGCCTGTGGTATGATCGGGGATCCTGCCTGTGGTATGATCGGGGATCCTGCCTGTGGTATGATCGGGGATCCTACATAACAGAGTTGCTCTAACTGTTTGTTGCTAACTTTAACTACTAACTTTAACTACTTTAACTACTACATAGAGGATACCAAGACAATCAATTTTCTCTCTAAGATTGCAGGAGAGTCACTCTTGCATCCATGTTGTATATGGTGAGAATTGCATTTCAAGTAAAGCTAGCATGACACCAATTTTTATTGTTAGGAGTGAAATTATTGAAGTTCTAGTGGAAAAACCGCAGCCATTAGGTATCCACAGTCTTACCAATTCAGCTAATCTCAAGAGTAAACACTCTCCCAGCCGTGATCTTTGCTGCCATCTAACCTTGGTCCAGGTGATGATCAGATCCTGATTTAATTGAACGTCCATGGCAGAAACCTTGTCTAGTCATAGGGCAAAGGAATCTTGATATACTCCTCAAGAGGCATCATTGACATGAGGTGTCAGTCACTGAGCTAGAATTGGTTTACGGTGTATCGGTTCATCTTCACCTTTTCAGCTCTACAGCTTCTAACAGCTGGACAGTATGTTGACATCCAAGGTCCAAGCTGCAGCAGAATCACAGATATCTGTATTTGTTGATAACCGTTAGATCATTGCTGGGTTAGAAAACCACGAGTGAAGAGTCCAAGCTGTCGTTTGAGAATTCTAGCATCACCTGTCTTCCTTTTATCCTTACTTCTTGTCTTTTTGCCTTTAAATACAAAAGACAAGGGCCTCCAGCCAATCTCTACCTTATTATGGTAATAATTAGGGGCCTGATTTTTATCGTTTTCCCTACAATCACAGTCCGAGGCAATGGCTAAATAAACAGCCAAAGTCCTTTTGTCCCCATGGGCTGTTCTGTGTAATTAAAATCAATAGGTTCCTCTCAGGGCCTCTTTAACCCACTAAGCTAAGTCTCCTCTATTGTTAAATAGCTTCTCCGCTGCTCTCCTGGTGGCTTCCATCTAGGTACTGTAAAAATATATATTTAGTCTGGAATATGGAATAAAAATGCCTGGTGATTCTGCTCATTTGTGGTTCATCTATTCTAACACAAGTGACATGTTAGAAATTATGGTCTCCATGGTTATCTGTAGACCCGATCATCATGTCAACAAGGTCAGTGTGACCTTGGTGGTGGCTGTCGTCCTTGTTGTTGCTAAAAAGTCACAATACTCCATTCTACTGTACTCAGAGCTACTATGGGCAAAGAGGAAAACCGATGGATATCTTCAGTCCAAGTGTATGTTTTGGCTATATCTTGTTATATTCCATCCATCAGCAATGGATCTTCATCCATCTACATCTCCAAAGTATATCGGCAAATGGGCACCTTTATCAAATTAAGTCTGTGTTTTATGGCGGCACCAACCTTAGCAGCAGAAGCTTGTTTCTGGCCTGGCAGGCAGATCACTTTGCAGATCCTCCCGTTGCACAGATGACAGCATTGCACCAACACGCACACAGAGATTCTAATAGGTCTGTGCTTGACATAGTCTGTCGTAATGAATCACAGCACTTTTCCCAGTTTTTCAGACTTAATTTTCTGAAGATTGCTTGCCCATTCGAGAGGAGAGAGACCTGATTCTTGCTCCTCTCCTGGAGCCGCTGGCCGTGATGAGATGTCAGTATTGTTCAGCAGATGCCCTGGCATGGGGGCTTAACTACTAGTGGCTGCTTTTAAGACATTGCCTCGAATTACTTGACTGGCGAAACTAAGCAGCAATTAGACAGCTCGCCCACCAAACGGAAATTAGAAATTTGCTGTTTGGTCTTAAGATAAGGCTGGGTTCTGTTCTCTCCATTGGAAGACTTTCAGGCCTCCCTACCTCTATCAAGACTCAGTCTTCCACTGCCTGCTGTCTCAAACATAATCTCTCTGGGCATTTTCAACAATGAGGCTTTATTGTTTCTGTCCCAGACAATCCCCTTGTAGCTCAGTGACTGTTATTTTAGTGGATTCCTGTTCATGCAGCCATAGCCACGGGAAGTTGTTTGGGGGTGGTGGTGCTGCAATTTTTTGCGGAAGTAGTTTGGAGGGGGATGCAGAAAAAAAATTCCAGCGCTGAAGACATTTATATTGGTCCACTAATATAGGACTAGTAAAGGCCCAGTGCACTACTTTTGTGAATAATTTTTTACCAAATGTATTTGAGTGTTTAACAGCATTTGTAACTTGAGTCGGATAATTATCTGTACAAAACAGTTAATGTGATCATACTTGTCGAATATAAAAATACTTGCTTGATATGTTTTCCAATTTCTTGAAATACTTTGCAAAGGCAACTTATTTCTATGTGAAAACTGAAATGGTCCATTCATTCCTTTTCCATAGACGCTCCTTTCCAGAGCAACTTGCAGTAGCAAGTACATACATTTTCTTACTGGTCTCCCATGGGAATCAACCCCACAACCCTGGCATTGCTTAGGGGTGGCAGGTAGCCTATTGGTTAGAGCATTGGGCCAGTAACCAAAAGGTTGCTAGATCAAAACCCTGAGCGAACAAGGTAAAAATCTGTCGTTCTGCCTCTGAACAAGGCACTTAACCCACTCTTCCTAGGCTGTTATTGTAAATAAGAAATTGTTCTTAACAGACTTGCCTAGTTAAAAAGAAATAGCAAGCACCATGCTCTACTAACTGAGCCTCATCACATCACAAACCACTTGATACCTCAATGTACTCAATTACACTGTATTGTGCATTGTTTCTCTTCATGGTGAAAGTCTACAGGTACAAATCTAGATGACCAGCCTATGTGCAATACAGTAATGTACCGTACATTAAGTGGTTTGGTAGGATGGTAAATTAATATTGCATAAAAAGTGGCTGTTTTCCATATTATTTGATCAAGACATTTATTTTATTTTATGTGGATGTTTTGTGTTTTTGCCCATTACTTTGCATCTTTTGATGACAATTAGAATGACAATCGCAGAGAAAGGGACAGGGCAACAACTCTTACAATTCCAACTATTGAATCCTGCAAGATACTGTTCTTAATTATATATCCATATTTTAAATAAGCAGAGATGCTGAAGACATGTTTTGCCCTTGCTACAGACATCTATTTCGGTCCGCTACTACTAATAAAGGCCCAGTGCACTAGTTTTGTGCAAAAACAATTTTTCTCACATTTTATATTAGTATTTTTTATTAATACTTTTTTCTTCCGATTTTTCAGGGGGTGCTACAGAACCTTCAGCACCCCTACTTCCCGCTCCTATGCATGCAGGCTGAGGATCCCTGGATATTCTGAGAAGCCTTGCACTTCGAGAGCCCTTCAGCAATGATGTTTACTGACAGACGTCTTTATGATTTTGGCTGGATAAACAAATTCCCATGGAAACAGAAAGAACTCTTCTCCTTCTCATCATTGCATCTGTTGGCTGGCAGGATTTAGTTCTGTCCAAGCGTCTCTCGACTAATCACTGATTGGCTAAATGAGAAAAGGGTGAAAAGCGAATATGATCTTTTGTCACATCACATCTCTGTCTGTGTCACTCAGAAATCATAGTGGCGTTAGGGAGCTCTGCTGAGGACCTCATTGCACCTTTTCATCAGTATTAATTTAATGAATCATCACTTTCTTACTCTGGAAATATTCAGCAAGAAGCAAATCCCAGATTTGATCAGACCAGCCACATGTCTGTGAGGGTCTTGTAAGTAGTTTGAAGAATGAGGGACAGGTTCAACCTGTCAGAACCAATTAATTCTCCTTCTGATTCGCCTTCAGATGCATGTTAGTCTCAATCTCACTCTAAATGACCACATTTGCAAAAAGTTATGCATCTCAGTTCAATAAACAAGTTCATTAATATTATTGTTTGATATAGCCAATTTATTTAGTCTCGCTGATTATCTCCTTCCTCTGGATTCCATGTATGTTATACCTTTCCATTCACTCCAATCCAGCCATTATTATGAGTTGTTCTCCCTTCACCAGCCTCCTGTGGTGTCTCCATACTGACTCTCTCGCTCTTTCACACACACAGACACACACACACACACACACACACACTGTGCAGTTCAGGAAAGCATTGTTATACTGTGTGACACTAACAACGGGACTGTGGATGGGTTGCTGCCTGGATGCAGAGCTCCATCCCTGTACAGTGTCTCTCTGACTGTCCCTGTCTCCCCATGACAAGGTACTGCCATTATGTAACTGTGACAGAATTCTTCCAAGGGCAATTTCAGAAAATATTGAAACAATGTAACAAGTGAAATGTCACTATTCACTAATTATGTTTATGCTAATTGTTAATTAGGCTCTTTATGGGGACGATCTTAATTAACAATGGCTGTGAAACTGTGCGCAGGGCAATATGACCATAAATGAGGCCAGTAATTGCCAACCTCCAGTGATTAACATGGATTTATTGGGCTTTTACTGCATTTGCCCGTTCTATGATGGATAGAATACATTCTCTCTATAAATATATTCAAATATAGAAGAGCCCCATGGCATAAGATCATTTATCCTGCAATTAAACCATTTTTTTTCTGTCTCCAACTGTTCGACAGCACTTTCAGTTTCAAATAACACCCTAACGCATAATCATCATTCTTTTTACTGTGTGTTCAATTACTGTACTCATCCAATCCTGACTCCAGCACTGTCCATTCTTTTCTTTATATTGGCCAATATTGGTATCATCCATATGTTTTTGATTGCTTCTGTCTTTGGAGAATATGTTTGGCCATAAAGAAGTGAGTTCAGGAGAGTGGATGCATTGTGTTCGGGAGATGTTCAGTGGAAGAAATCAAATATTAATAATCAATCGTCAATCATAAATAATCAATCATAAATAATCAAGAATCAATCATCAATAATCAATCATCAATGAGCAATACCATATCTGTCTTCTAAATTGTTGCTAACACTATTTGCTGTGTTTTTCCTCTGCTCCATATGTTGGTCGCTGAACGTGCTTGGAGCCATGATATGGCTTCTGCCCACTGAAAGGATTGCATGGAAGGTTGCATGGAAACCACTGACTATCACAGCGAAGGTATCGATTGTTTTTTTTGCTGAGGTGTATTTAGTTGCTCATACACTAGACCAACTCTTAATACTGAACGCTCAATTCATGAGCCAGTACAGATGGATAATTTAACCTTTTGAAAATGTCACACAGAATACATCCGTGACAGACTAACTACCGTTGCCTTGACTGACACTGATATGCAGAACCCAGCGGAGTCAGAATGTTGTATAATTGTTTCAGAGTGGAACATCTTGTATTAATTATCTGTGCTTAAGGACTTGTAATGTTGCTCTTGCCTGATTAAATTTGGCATGAACAAGAGGGCTGATCATTGCATGGGAGATGACAACTCCTCAGCGTCAATGCTTCTGCTCGCATCTGACTCTAAAAATAATAATCCACCCTAACCCTCCTGGCTGCATGTCTTAGTAGTCACAGACGGTATTGGGTTGTTTTGTGGACTGAATATGACATGTCATCAGAGGTACACTATGTAGGTTTTTGTGCACAAAAAGGGGAACAAACCTATAACAAAGTCTACTTGGTACATGTTTTCCCTAAGCAATGTATCCCTTATTGACTTTTCCATATACTTTGGGAACCTTTAAGCAGGGCACGGACGATACCACTATCACCATAGTATTGTTGAAGGGAAACAAAGCACCAAGCGGATTTAACTTCTTTAGAAAAAAAGCGCAAATGTTGGAAACAAACATCATTATGTTGTCTTCAAGAGTCACATTGATTTATTTTCCCAGCTATAGCACACAATATTTTACATAAAGCAGGTTTTAAAGGATCAAAGAATTAGCTCTACTTCATGTTTTCATTTCTGACATGGAAAAAATATTGCAATACTGGTATAGTCACAGCTGTGTAGCGTTATAGTCTCACTGTGTAGGGTTACAGTCTCACTGTGTAGGGTTATAGTCTCCCTGTGTAGCGTTATAGTCTCACTGTGTAGGGTTATAGTCTCACTGTGTAGCTTTATAGTCTCACTGTGTAAGGTTATAGTCTCACTGTGTAGGGTTACAGTCTCACTGTGTAGGGTTATAGTCTCACTGTGTAGCGTTATAGTCTCACTGTGTAGGGTTACAGTCTCACTATGTAGGGTTATAGTCTCACTGTGTGGGCGTTATAGTCTCACTGTGTAGGGTTATAGTCTCACTGTGTGGGCGTTATAGTCTCACTGTGTAGGGTTATAGTCTCACTGTGTAGGGTTATAGTCTCCCTGTGTAGGGTTATAGTCTCACTGTGTAGGGTTATAGTCTCACTGTGTAGGGTTATAGTCTCTCACTGTTCAGCGTTATAGTCTCACTGTGTAGGGTTATAGTCTCACTGTGTGGGCGTTATAGTCTCACTGTGTAGCGTTATAGTCTCACTGTGTAGGGTTATAGTCTCCCTGTGTAGGGTTATAGTCTCACTGTGTAGGGTTATAGTCTCACTGTGTAGCGCTATAGTCTCACTGTGTAGCGTTATAGTCTCACTGTGTAGGGTTATAGTCTCACTGTGTAGGGTTATAGTCTCACTGTGTAGCGTTATAGTCTCACTGTGTAGGGTTATAGTCTCACTGTGTAGCGTTATAGTCTCACTGTGTAGGGTTATAGTCTCACTGTGTAGCGTTATAGTCTCACTGTGTAGGGTTATAGTCTCACTGTGTAGGGTTATAGTCTCACTGTGTAGCGTTATAGTCTCACTGTGTAGGGTTATAGTCTCACTGTGTAGGGTTATAGTCTCACTGTGTAGCGTTATAGTCTCACTGTGTAGGGTTATAGTCTCACTGTGTAGGGTTATAGTCTCACTGTGTAGGGTTATAGTCTCACTGTGTAGCGTTATAGTCTCACTGTGTAGCGTTATAGTCTCACTGTGTAGGGTTATAGTATCACTGTGTAGGGTTATAGTCTCACTGTGTAGCGTTATAGTCTCACTGTGTAGGGTTATAGTCTCACTGTGTAGCGTTATAGTCTCACTGTGTAGGGTTATAGTCTCACTGTGTAGCTTTATAGTCTCACTGTGTAGGGTTATAGTCTCACTGTGTAGCGTTATAGTCTCACTGTGTAGGGTTATAGTCTCACTGTGTAGGGTTATAGTCTCACTGTGTAGCGTTATAGTCTCACTGTGTAGGGTTATAGTCTCACTGTGTAGCGTTATAGTCTCACTGTGTAGGGTTATAGTCTCACTGTGTAGGGTTATAGTCTCACTGTGTAGCGTTATAGTCTCACTGTGTAGGGTTATAGTCTCACTGTGTAGGGTTATAGTCTCACTGTGTAGGGTTATAGTCTCACTGTGTAGCGTTATAGTCTCACTGTGTAGCGTTATAGTCTCACTGTGTAGGGTTATAGTCTCACTGTGAAGGGTGCACTGTAATTTTCAGACAGGTATGATGAGAGCAAGGGATACATGATAATCCCCCTCTCCCCCCTCTTACGTTTAGTGTGAACTCTCATCAAGTTGAAGTTACATGGACTCATGCCTTGTTGCTGGCCTTGTCTCAGTTGTACTGGTGTGTCTGCTACCCCCAGACTACAGCTGAATAAGCTCCGAATAGTTCATGATTATTGGATATTACTAAAACAACAATCACTGAAAACCATTTCTCCACTTGAATATTCCAGGACTGCCATAATTGCTCCTTTGTATGTGACGCTATACCAAATAAAAATGTATTGATTGATTAGTCGATCTTCATCCGGCGTGAATTTCACCCCCGAGCTCCACACCGTCTGCCTCTTCTCCATTAAAGTGTGTAAGCGGATTTATACCCAGCACTCTATCTGTTAATTAAGCTCATAGGGCCCTGGGTTCCAATGCATTTAAACTACTCTGCCTCTGGCACGTTACCACAATTTAAAGCCTGATCCACAAGTGCAGCGGAAGATACTATATCCCTGTGAGTAAATCCAGCCAATCTAGTCCCAGACGGGTGGAGGTAGAGGGATAGGGGCCCTGGCCACCCTGCACCACAGACAAAATAAACTCTCCCTGTCAGGAGCCAGAGAAAGGTGTGTGTGTGGGGGGGGGGGTCAACATACGAACCTCTCTGACCAGACGAGTCAGGTGGAGGATCTGGAGAGCCCCATTTGAGACGTACTAGAGGGACATTGTTCATGTCCATGTAGGCTCTCAACCTGTCTCCTTTCCCTAATGTGTGTCTAGGGGTGATTCACTGCTTCCTGGAAGTGCATATTTAGATTATTTATGCATTAAGTAAATGCTCTGTATTTTCTAAACTTCGTATTTTCGTGGCTCTTGTTTTTCCATTTGAATCAAGAAAATTATTGAAAGTTATTTTCAGTAGTAGCTATTCAGCAGTTAGTTATGCTGTTGTAAACTTCATCAGTAGTAGCTATTCAGCAGTCAGTTCTACTGTTGTAAACTTCATCAGTAGTAGCTATTCAGCAGACAGATATACTGTTGTAAACTTCATCAGTAGTAGATATTCAGCAGTCAGTTCTGTTGTAAACTACATCAGTAGTAGCTATTCAGCAGTCAGTTCTACTGTTGTAAACTTCATCAGTAGTAGCTATTCAGCAGACAGATATACTGTTGTAAACTTCATCAGTAGTAGATATTCAGCAGTCAGTTCTGTTGTAAACTTCATCAGTAGTAGCTATTCAGCAGTCAGTTCCGTTGTAAACTTCATCAGTAGTAGCTATTCAGCAGTCAGTTCTGTTGTAAACTTCAGCAGTCGTAGCTATTCAGCAGTCAGTTCTACTGTTGTAAACTTCATCAGTAGTAGCTACTCAGCAGTCAGTTCTACTGTTCTAAACTTCATCAGTAGTAGCTATTCAGCAGTCAGTTCTGTTGTAAACTTCATCAGTAGTAGCTACTCAGCAGTCAGTTCTACTGTTGTAAACTTCATCAGTAGTAGCTACTCAGCAGTCAGTTCTACTGTTCTAAACTTCATCAGTAGTAGCTATTCAGCAGTCAGTTCTGTTGTAAACTTCATCAGTAGTAGCTACTCAGCAGTCAGTTCTACTGTTGTAAACTTCATCAGTAGTAGCTATTCAGCAGTCAGTTCTACTGTTGTAAACTTCATCAGTAGTAGTTATTCAGCAGTCAGTTCTACTGTTCTAAACTTCATCAGTAGTAGCTATTCAGCAGTCAGTTCTACTGTTGTAAACTTCATCAGTAGTAGTTATTCAGCAGTCAGTTCTACTGTTGTAAACTTCATCAGTAGTAGCTATTCAGCAGTCAGTTCTGTTGTAAACTTCATCAGTCGTAGCTACTCAGCAGTCAGTTCTACTGTTGTAAACTTCATCAGTCGTAGCTACTCAGCAGTCAGTTCTGTTGTAAACTTCATCAGTAGTAGCTACTCAGCAGTCAGTTCTGTTGTAAACTTCATCAGTAGTAGCTATTCAGCAGTCAGTTCTGTTGTAAACTTCATCAGTAGTAGCTATTCAGCAGTCAGTTCTGTTGTAAACTTCATCAGTCGTAGCTACTCAGCAGTCAGTTCTGTTGTAAACTTCATCAGTAGTAGCTACTCAGCAGTCAGTTCTGTTGTAAACTTCATCAGTAGTAGCTATTCAGCAGTCAGTTCTGTTATAAACTTCATCAGTAGTAGCTACTCAGCAGTCAGTTCTGTTGTAAACTTCATCAGTAGTAGCTATTCAGCAGTCAGTTCTACTGTTGTAAACTTCATCAGTAGTAGCTATTCAGCAGTCAGTTCTGTTGTAAACTTCATCAGTAGTAGCTATTCAGCAGTCAGTTCTACTGTTGTAAACTTCATCAGTAGTAGCTATTCAGCAGTCAGTTCTACTGTTGTAAACTTCATCAGTAGTAGCTATTCAGCAGTCAGTTCTGTTGTAAACTTCATCAGTAGTAGCTATTCAGCAGTCAGTTCTACTGTTGTAAACTTCATCAGTCGTAGCTATTCAGCAGTCAGTTCTACTGTTGTAAACTTCATCAGTAGTAGTTATTCAGCAGTCATTTCTGTTGTAAACTTCATCAGTCGTAGCTATTCAGCAGTCAGTTCTACTGTTGTAAACTTCATCAGTGGTAGCTATTCAGCAGTCAGTTCTACTGTTGTAAACTTCATCAGTAGTAGCTATTCAGCAGTCAGTTCTACTGTTGTAAACTTAATCAGTAGTAGCTATTCAGCAGTCAGTTCTGTTGTAAACTTCATCAGTAGTAGCTCTTCAGTAGTCAGTTCTACTGTTGTAAACTTCATCAGTAGTAGCTATTCAGCAGTCAGTTCTGTTGTAAACTTCATCAGTAGTAGCTACTCAGCAGTCAGTTCTACTGTTGTAAACTTCATCAGTAGTAGCTATTCAGCAGTCAGGTCTGTTATAAACTTAATCAGTAGTAGCTATTCCGCAGTCAGTTCTGTTGTACACTTCATCAGTAGTAGTTATTCAGCAGTCATTTCTGTTGTAAACTTCATCAGTCGTAGCTATTCAACAGTCAGTTCTACTGTTGTAAACTTCATCAGTAGTAGTTATTCAGCAGTCATTTCTGTTGTAAACTTCATCAGTCGTAGCTATTCAACAGTCAGTTCTACTGTTGTAAACTTCATCAGTAGTAGCTACTCAGCAGACAGATATACTGTTGTAAACTTCATCAGTAGTAGATATTCAGCAGTCAGTTCTACTGTTGTAAACTTCATCAGTAGTAGCTATTCAGCAGTCAGTTCTACTGTTGTAAACTTCATCAGTAGTAGATATTCAGCAGTCAGTTCTGTTGTAAACTTCATCAGTAGTAGCTATTCAGCAGTCAGTTCTGTTGTAAACTTCATCAGTAGTAGCTATTCAGCAGTCATTTCTGTTGTAAACTTCATCAGTCGTAGCTATTCAACAGTCAGTTCTACTGTTGTAAACTTCATCAGTAGTAGTTATTCAGCAGTCAATTCTGTTGTAAACTTCATCAGTAGTAGCTATTCAGCAGTCAGTTCTGTTGTAAACTTCATCAGTAGTAGATATTCAGCAGTCAGTTCTGTTGTAAACTTCATCAGTAGTAGCTATTCAGCAGTCAGTTCTGTTGTAAACTTCATCAGTAGTAGCTATTCAGCAGTCAGTTCTGTTGTAAACTTCATCAGTCGTAGTTATTCAGCAGGCAGTTCTGTTATAAACTTCATCAGTAGTAGCTACTCAGCAGTCAGTTCTGTTGTAAACTTCATCAGTAGTAGCTATTCAGCAGTCAGTTCTGTTGTAAACTTCATCAGTAGTAGCTATTCAGCAGTCAGTTCTACTGTTGTAAACTTCATCAGTAGTAGCTACTCAGCAGTCAGTTCTACTGTTGTAAACTTCATCAGTAGTAGCTACTCAGCAGTCAGTTCTGTTGTAAACTTCATCAGTAGTAGCTACTCAGCAGTCAGTTCTGTTGTAAACTTCATCAGTAGTAGCTACTCAGCAGTCAGTTCTACTGTTGTAAACTTCATCAGTAGTAGCTACTCAGCAGTCAGTTCTGTTGTAAACTTCATCAGTAGTAGCTATTCCGCAGTCAGTTCTGTTGTAAACTTCATCAGTAGTAGCTACTCAGCAGTCAGTTCTGTTGTAAACTTCATCAGTAGTAGCTATTCCGCAGTCAGTTCTGTTGTAAACTTCATCAGTAGTAGCTACTCAGCAGTCAGTTCTGTTGTAAACTTCATCAGTAGTAGCTATTCAGCAGTTAGTTATGCTGTTGTAAACTTCATCAGTAGTAGCTATTCAGCAGTCAGTTCTACTGTTGTAAACTTCATCAGTAGTAGCTATTCAGCAGACAGATATACTGTTGTAAACTTCATCAGTAGTAGATATTCAGCAGTCAGTTCTGTTGTAAACTACATCAGTAGTAGCTATTCAGCAGTCAGTTCTACTGTTGTAAACTTCATCAGTAGTAGCTATTCAGCAGACAGATATACTGTTGTAAACTTCATCAGTAGTAGATATTCAGCAGTCAGTTCTGTTGTAAACTTCATCAGTAGTAGCTATTCAGCAGTCAGTTCCGTTGTAAACTTCATCAGTAGTAGCTATTCAGCAGTCAGTTCTGTTGTAAACTTCAGCAGTCGTAGCTATTCAGCAGTCAGTTCTACTGTTGTAAACTTCATCAGTAGTAGCTACTCAGCAGTCAGTTCTACTGTTCTAAACTTCATCAGTAGTAGCTATTCAGCAGTCAGTTCTGTTGTAAACTTCATCAGTAGTAGCTACTCAGCAGTCAGTTCTACTGTTGTAAACTTCATCAGTAGTAGCTACTCAGCAGTCAGTTCTACTGTTCTAAACTTCATCAGTAGTAGCTATTCAGCAGTCAGTTCTGTTGTAAACTTCATCAGTAGTAGCTACTCAGCAGTCAGTTCTACTGTTGTAAACTTCATCAGTAGTAGCTATTCAGCAGTCAGTTCTACTGTTGTAAACTTCATCAGTAGTAGTTATTCAGCAGTCAGTTCTACTGTTCTAAACTTCATCAGTAGTAGCTATTCAGCAGTCAGTTCTACTGTTGTAAACTTCATCAGTAGTAGTTATTCAGCAGTCAGTTCTACTGTTGTAAACTTCATCAGTAGTAGCTATTCAGCAGTCAGTTCTGTTGTAAACTTCATCAGTCGTAGCTACTCAGCAGTCAGTTCTACTGTTGTAAACTTCATCAGTCGTAGCTACTCAGCAGTCAGTTCTGTTGTAAACTTCATCAGTAGTAGCTACTCAGCAGTCAGTTCTGTTGTAAACTTCATCAGTAGTAGCTATTCAGCAGTCAGTTCTGTTGTAAACTTCATCAGTAGTAGCTATTCAGCAGTCAGTTCTGTTGTAAACTTCATCAGTCGTAGCTACTCAGCAGTCAGTTCTGTTGTAAACTTCATCAGTAGTAGCTACTCAGCAGTCAGTTCTGTTGTAAACTTCATCAGTAGTAGCTATTCAGCAGTCAGTTCTGTTATAAACTTCATCAGTAGTAGCTACTCAGCAGTCAGTTCTGTTGTAAACTTCATCAGTAGTAGCTATTCAGCAGTCAGTTCTACTGTTGTAAACTTCATCAGTAGTAGCTATTCAGCAGTCAGTTCTGTTGTAAACTTCATCAGTAGTAGCTATTCAGCAGTCAGTTCTACTGTTGTAAACTTCATCAGTAGTAGCTATTCAGCAGTCAGTTCTACTGTTGTAAACTTCATCAGTAGTAGCTATTCAGCAGTCAGTTCTGTTGTAAACTTCATCAGTAGTAGCTATTCAGCAGTCAGTTCTACTGTTGTAAACTTCATCAGTCGTAGCTATTCAGCAGTCAGTTCTACTGTTGTAAACTTCATCAGTAGTAGTTATTCAGCAGTCATTTCTGTTGTAAACTTCATCAGTCGTAGCTATTCAGCAGTCAGTTCTACTGTTGTAAACTTCATCAGTGGTAGCTATTCAGCAGTCAGTTCTACTGTTGTAAACTTCATCAGTAGTAGCTATTCAGCAGTCAGTTCTACTGTTGTAAACTTAATCAGTAGTAGCTATTCAGCAGTCAGTTCTGTTGTAAACTTCATCAGTAGTAGCTCTTCAGTAGTCAGTTCTACTGTTGTAAACTTCATCAGTAGTAGCTATTCAGCAGTCAGTTCTGTTGTAAACTTCATCAGTAGTAGCTACTCAGCAGTCAGTTCTACTGTTGTAAACTTCATCAGTAGTAGCTATTCAGCAGTCAGGTCTGTTATAAACTTAATCAGTAGTAGCTATTCCGCAGTCAGTTCTGTTGTACACTTCATCAGTAGTAGTTATTCAGCAGTCATTTCTGTTGTAAACTTCATCAGTCGTAGCTATTCAACAGTCAGTTCTACTGTTGTAAACTTCATCAGTAGTAGTTATTCAGCAGTCATTTCTGTTGTAAACTTCATCAGTCGTAGCTATTCAACAGTCAGTTCTACTGTTGTAAACTTCATCAGTAGTAGCTACTCAGCAGACAGATATACTGTTGTAAACTTCATCAGTAGTAGATATTCAGCAGTCAGTTCTACTGTTGTAAACTTCATCAGTAGTAGCTATTCAGCAGTCAGTTCTACTGTTGTAAACTTCATCAGTAGTAGATATTCAGCAGTCAGTTCTGTTGTAAACTTCATCAGTAGTAGCTATTCAGCAGTCAGTTCTGTTGTAAACTTCATCAGTAGTAGCTATTCAGCAGTCATTTCTGTTGTAAACTTCATCAGTCGTAGCTATTCAACAGTCAGTTCTACTGTTGTAAACTTCATCAGTAGTAGTTATTCAGCAGTCAATTCTGTTGTAAACTTCATCAGTAGTAGCTATTCAGCAGTCAGTTCTGTTGTAAACTTCATCAGTAGTAGATATTCAGCAGTCAGTTCTGTTGTAAACTTCATCAGTAGTAGCTATTCAGCAGTCAGTTCTGTTGTAAACTTCATCAGTAGTAGCTATTCAGCAGTCAGTTCTGTTGTAAACTTCATCAGTCGTAGTTATTCAGCAGGCAGTTCTGTTATAAACTTCATCAGTAGTAGCTACTCAGCAGTCAGTTCTGTTGTAAACTTCATCAGTAGTAGCTATTCAGCAGTCAGTTCTGTTGTAAACTTCATCAGTAGTAGCTATTCAGCAGTCAGTTCTACTGTTGTAAACTTCATCAGTAGTAGCTACTCAGCAGTCAGTTCTACTGTTGTAAACTTCATCAGTAGTAGCTACTCAGCAGTCAGTTCTGTTGTAAACTTCATCAGTAGTAGCTACTCAGCAGTCAGTTCTGTTGTAAACTTCATCAGTAGTAGCTACTCAGCAGTCAGTTCTACTGTTGTAAACTTCATCAGTAGTAGCTACTCAGCAGTCAGTTCTGTTGTAAACTTCATCAGTAGTAGCTATTCCGCAGTCAGTTCTGTTGTAAACTTCATCAGTAGTAGCTACTCAGCAGTCAGTTCTGTTGTAAACTTCATCAGTAGTAGCTATTCCGCAGTCAGTTCTGTTGTAAACTTCATCAGTAGTAGCTACTCAGCAGTCAGTTCTGTTGTAAACTTCATCAGTAGTAGCTATTCAGCAGTCAGTTCTACTGTTCAAAGTGGAAAAGTGAAGCAGTAGGCTTGACAGTGTTACTTTTAAGTGTTTGTAGTGGCTACAGTTATTAAGGAGGACTAAACTGGTGCTGAAATAGAGCAAACAGTCTGACTGCTGGTGTGTAACCCCTGCAAATCAGACATGATCTGGCTCCTGGCGGAGTGTCTCACCTCGCGGCAGCCATGGGACGGCCGTAGTGACCCCCAATCAGCCTGCAGGGAACCGTGGAGTCACCCTCTCCTTCACCCAGAACATCACAATACTGACCTACACACTGCAATCCATCACGGCCAATATGTGGAGAGCCTTCCCAGTAACAGGGGTGGTGCACCATAAGCTAGTAGTGTCTGTCTAGCTGTGGAGCAAGGATTTAAGAAGATGACTTCAACGTTTAACTTTTCACTGTCTGTCTGTGAGAAAAGCAGTGTTTCTAAAGAATATAGCATCTATACTGTCTGTTAACCATGATTGGTTTACTAGTACATTAATATATAAAGCAGTGTTTCTATAGCATGTAGCATTATCTACTGTCTGTTAACCATGATTGGTTTACTAGTACATTAATATATAAAGCAGTGTTTCTATAGCATATAGCATTATCTACTGTCTGTTAACCATGATTGGTTTACTAGTACATTAATATATAAAGCAGTGTTTCTATAGCATATAGCATTATCTACTGTCTGTTATCCATGATTGGTTTAGTAGTATATTAAATATAAATCAGTGTTTCTATAGCATATAGCATTATCTACTGTCTGTTATCCATGATTGGTTTAGTAGTATATTAAATATAAATCAGTGTTTCTATAGCATATAGCATTATCTACTGTCTGTAATGCAAGATCGGTTTAGTAGTACATTAAAATATAAAGAAGTGTTTCTATAACATATAGCATTATCTACTGTCTGTTATCCATAATTGGTTTAGTAGTACATTAATATATAAAGCAGTGTTTCTATAGCATATAGCATTATCTACTGTCTGTTATCCATGATTGGTTTACTAGTACATTAATATATAAAGCAGTGTTTCTATAGCATATAGCATTATCTACTGTCTGTTATCCATGATTGGTTTAGTAGTATATTAAATATGAAGCAGTGTTTTCTGATGCTCTCTTTGTTCCTCCTGATATCTTAAAGAGGTTTTAGCCCAGTTCATGGAAACATGTTGTCTATTAGGTATATGTGCATTCTTTCCCTCATTTTACTGGTCTTTTTTACTGGTAACTTCCCTTTATTGTTTACTCTCCCTCTTTCTTCCCATACCTCTCTCTCCCCCTCCTTTCTCCCCTTACCTCCTCTCCCTCTCTCCTCTCCCTCTCTCCTCTCCTCTCCCTCTCTCCTCTCCCTCTCTCCTCTCCCTCTCTCCTCTCTAACTGAAGGAGGGAGGTGGTTGTATATTTGTTCCTTCACAGCTCCCCATCCTTAGATTAGATTTCTCCTTTCTCATTACCAGCCTTAATAGACCCCTCCGATCTCATCCCAGCCTCAGATATTATCTGACCCGTATAATTAATTAATTATAGCCCAAATATTATAGATTATTAAAAATAGCATAACTAATAGTGTAATATCTCAAGCTGTCAAGTTTAATAGTCAACATTGTCTTGGTCGGTCTTATCATTGTGAGACACCCGGTCAGAATATTGATTTCTGGTCATTTTAACTGTCATGTGCCATCGCGATGGGGAATTGTCAGGTTTTTACCACTCAGAGCTCATTTGAAATCGTTAAACTGCTGCCGTCCTGTTCACAGTCGTGGCTGACCCTCCCCCCCAAGCCTCCTCCCCCCCAAGCCCTATCCCTGGAACTACATGTCTCTAGAGAAATTGACCAGAAATCAGACAGTGTTTTGAGTTGCTTTTTATGCAGTGTTTTTACACGATAAGGGACCCAAAGTCCTATTCAATCAAACCCTGAAACCAGGGCTCCAGGATAAAACAATGTTCATCATGCACTGTTTGCATTTGTAGGCGGAACCTTTCTACTGTAACGTATTGTTCTTGAACCAATCAAAATGGTCACTGTATGTCAAAAGTGTCACGTTCCTGACCGGTTTTCTGTTATTTTGTATGTGTTTGACAGTCAGGGCGTGAGTTTGGGTGGGCAGTCTATGTTATGTGTTTCTATGTTGGTAAAGGGTGACCTGATATGGTTCTCAATTAGAGGCAGGTGGTTTTCATTTCCTCTGATTGAGAGCCATATTAAGGTAGGTGTTTTCACATTGATTGTTGTGGGTGGTTGTCTCCTGTGTCTGTGTTTGTTGCGCAACACGGGACTTTCTCGGTTTGTTTTTACGTTAGTTCTTTTGTGTAGTCATTTTCCTGTTCGTGAGTTCTTCGTTGTATGTAAGTTCGCATGTCCAGGTCTGTCTACGTTTTCGTTTTGTTATTTTGTTAGTTATTCAAGTATAGTTCGTTTTTGTCTTGTTCAATAAATTCATTATGTCTAACTACCACGCTGCATATTGGTCATCTGATCCGTCTCGTCTCTCCTCGTACGAGGAGGAGGAAGAGCTAGAAATCCGTTACAAAAAGTTTAGGCTAGCTGCTAGACGCACCAACCCTGGTGACATATTGTGACTATTGTGAGGTGGTGCACTAGTACTTTTCCAACATTTCTACTTTTGTATTTTATTTGAACAGAATTCATTGTGGAGGCCAGGTCATCTGATGCAGCACTCCATCCCTCTCCTTCTTGGTAAAATAGCCCTTATACAGCCTGGAGGTGTGTTGGGTCATTGTCATTTGGAAAAATAAATGATAGTCCCACTAAGCGCAAATCAGATGGTATGGCGTATCGCTGCAGAATGCTATTGGAGAACCATCTAATGAGTGAACATGATGTTCATCTGAAACAAAATTGCAAAAAGTTTAAAAACAACATGTATTTGGTTTTACTGGTATTAAGCACACATTTTAAATCAGCAAGGGATTCCTGCATAGCTATAAAATCTGACTGTAGATTTGATACAGCCAGATCAACAGTCTGGGCAATTGCATACATAATAATATCATCCGCATATAGATGAAGTTGAACATTTTTGACAGATTGACCAATGGTGTTAATATAATAGTGAAGAGAACAGGTCCCAAAATCGACCCCTGTGGTACACCTTGATGTACTTCAAGAAACTCCATCTATCACGATGGCCTGAATCCTATCACTAAGTTAATCATGAAACCGTGAACAGGCGTCAGAGCTCAGGCCTATCGAGGGCAACTTATTCAATAAAATAGCATGATCAACAGTATCAAAATCTTTTGACAGGTCCACAAACAAAGCAGCACATTTCATTTTAGTGTTTAAAGCAATTGACAAGATCATTAACAACTGAAGTGGTTGCTGGCCTAAACCCTGATTAATTTGCATTCAAAATACATTCCTCGGATAAAAAAGAGCAAAGTTGTACATTTACCAAGGTTTCAAGAGTCTTAGCTAGACAAGGAAGCCTTGAAATGGGGTGATAATGAAGATCACTACTATCTCCGTCCTTATGGAGTGGCAGAACAAGAGCTGATTTCCATACTTTTGGAATATTTCCTGATAACAATGTTAAATAAAAAATGTGGATTATTGAGCCAACAATGATAGGCACTGTACACTTAAGCAGACCGGGATCCAATTGGTCAGCATCTGTGGATCACTTTTTTATCTCTGTTATATTTGAGATTCTTCAAATTGCCACCCTTTGCCTTGATGACAGCTTTGCACACTCTTGGCATTCTCTCAACCAGCTTCACCTGGAATGCTTTTTCAATAGTCTTGAAGGAGTTCCCACATATTCTGAGCACTTGTTGGCTGCTTTTCCTTCACTCTGCGGTCCGACTTCTCCCAAACCATCTCAATTTGGTTGAGGTCGGGGGATTGTGGAGGCCAGGTCATCTGATGCAGTTCTCCATCACTCGCCTTCTTGGTAAAATAGACTTACACAGTCTAGAGGTGTGATTGGTCATTGTCCTGTTGAAAAACAAATGATAGTCCGACTAAGTGCAAAACAGATGGGAGGGCGTATTGCTGCAGAATGCTGTGGTAGCCATGCTGGTTAAGTGCGCTTTGAATTCTAAATAAATCACTGACAGTGTCACCAGCAAAGCACCCCCACACCATCACACCTCCTCCTCCATGCTTTACGGTGGGAAATACACATGCAAAGATCATCCGTTCTCCAACATCACATCTCACAAAGACACGGGGTTGGAACCAAAAATCTCAAATTTGGACTCCAGACCAAAGGTCAAATTTCCACCGGTCTAATGTCCATTGCTCGTGTTTCTTAGCCCAAGCAAGTCTCTTCTTCTTATTGATGTCATTGAACTCTGTGAAGCATTTACTTGGGCTGCAATTTCTGAGGCAGGTAACTCTAATGAACTTATCCTCTGCAGCAGTGGTAACTCTGGGTCTTCCATTCCTGTGGCGGTCCTCATGAGAGCCAGTTTCATCATAGCGCTTGATGGTTTTTGCGACTGCACTTGAAGAAACTTCTGTATTGACTGACCTTCATGTCTTAAAGTAATGATAGATTGTTGTTTCTCTTTGCTTATTTGAGCTGTTCTCGCCAAAATATGGACTTGGTATTTTACTAAATAGGGCTATCTTCTGAATACCCCCCCCCCCCCACCCCACGTTGTCACAACACAAGCCTTGAATGAGTAGGTGTTCTAAAACGTTTGACCGGTAGTGTAGTACCGGTCAAAAGTTTGGGCACACCTATTCATTCAACTGTTTTTCTTTATTTGTACTATTTTCTACATTGTAGAATAAGAGTGAAGACATCAAAACTATGAAATAACACATATTGAATCATGTAGTAACCAAAAAAGTGTTCAACAAATCAAAATAGATTTTATATTTGAGATTCTTCAAAGTAGCCACCCTTTGCCTTGATGACAGCTTTGCACACTCTTGGCATTCTCTCAACCAGCTTCATGAGGTAGTCACCTGGAATGCAATTCAATTAACAGGTGTGCCTCGTTAAAAGTTAATTCGTGGAATTTCTTTCTTTCCTTCTTAATGCGTTTGAGCCAATCAGTTGTGTTGTGACAAGGTAGTGGTGGCATAGCCCTATTTGGTAAAAGACCAAGTCCATATTATGGCAAGAACAGCTCAAATAAGCAAAGAGAAATGACAGTCCATCATTACTTTAAGACCTGAAAGTCAGTCAATCCGGACTGAACTTTGAAAGTTTCTTCAAGTGCAGCCTCAAAAACCATCAAGCGCTATGATAAAACTCTCTCATGAGGACCACCATAGGAAAGGAAGACCCAGAGCTACCTCTGCTGCAGAGGATAAGTTCATTAGAGTTAACTGCACCTCAGATTTCAGCCCTAATAAAATAAAGAAAAACCTTCGAATGAGTAGGTGTGTCCAAACTTTTGACTGGTACTGTATATATATCCACTATAATTATTCTGCGTCCTATGTACCAAAAAACGGTTTCATCTGTAAAAAAACGTTTAAGTTTATAATTGTACTAATTATGATTCATTCATATGATCAGATTAATTTAATAATCTAGAGGCAGAGCAGAGCTCATTAACCTTAATTAAGCTCATTACTGAGTGAGATTCTTTCCCCCTCCATGGTGATTTAAATCTTTGTTGCAGCGCTATCTCTCTTCCATGCCAGTCTCTCACTCTATCATGCCAGTCTCTCACTCTATCATGCCAGTCTCTCACTCTATCATGCCAGTCTCTTACTCTATCATGCCAGTCTCTCACTCTATCATGCCAGTCTCTCACTCTATCATGCCAGTCTCTCACTCTATCATGCCAGTCTCTCTCTTCCATGCCAGTCTCTCACTCTATCATGCCAGTCTCTCTCTCTTCCATGCCGGTCTCTCACTCTATCATGCCAGTCTCTCTCTCTTCCATGCCAGTCTCTCACTCTATCATGCCAGTCTCTCTCTCTTTAATGCCAGTCTCTCCCTCTTCCATGCCAGCCTCTCTCTCTTCCATGCCAGTCTCTCTCTCTTCTATACCAGTCTCTCTTCCATGCTAGTCTCTCTCTCTATCATGCCTGTCTCTCTCTCTCCATCATCCCAGTCTCTCTCTCTTTTATGCCGGTCTCGCTCTCTTCCATGACAATCTCTCTCTCTTCCATGCCAGTCTCTCACTCTATCATGCCAGTCTCTCTCTCTTCCATGCCGGTCTCTCACTCTATCATGCCAGTCTCTCTCTCTTCCATGCCAGTCTCTCACTCTATCATGCCAGTCTCTCTCTCTTTAATGCCAGTCTCTCCCTCTTCCATGCCAGCCTCTCTCTCTTCCATGCCAGTCTCTCTCTCTTCTATACCAGTCTCTCTTCCATGCTAGTCTCTCTCTCTATCATGCCTGTCTCTCTCTCTCCATCATCCCAGTCTCTCTCTCTTTTATGCCGGTCTCGCTCTCTTCCATGACAATCTCTCTCTCTTCCATGCCAGTCTCTCACTCTATCATGCCAGTCTCTCTCTCTTTTATGCCAGTCTCGCTCTCTTCCATGACAATCTCTCTCTCTATCATGCCAGTCTCTCTCTCTCCATCATGCCAGTCTCTCTCTCTTTTATGCCAGTCTCACTCTTTTCCTTGCCAGTCTATCTCTCTATCATGTCAGTCTCTCTCTGTATCATGCCAGTCTCTCTCTATCATGCCAGTCTCTCTCTCTTTAATTCCAGTCTCTCCGATACCAGTCTTTCTGTCATGCCAGTCTTTCTCTCTATCATGCCAGTCTCTCTCTTTTACGCCAGTCTCGCTCTCTCCATCATGCCAGTCTCTCTCCATCATGCCAGTCTCTCTCCATAATGCCAGTCTCTCTCTATCATGCCAGTCTCTCTATCCTCCATGCCAGCCTCTCTTTCTTCCATGTCATCCTCTCTCTCTTCCAAGCCAGTCACTCTCTCTTCCATGCAAGCCTCTCTCTATCATGCCAGTCTCTCTCTCTTCCATCA
Organism: Salvelinus fontinalis; assembly: GCF_029448725.1. Lineage (NCBI taxonomy): Eukaryota > Metazoa > Chordata > Actinopteri > Salmoniformes > Salmonidae > Salvelinus > Salvelinus fontinalis. The sequence goes on from NC_074693.1 coordinate 20,284,048, forward strand.
TGCCAGTCTCTCTCTCTTTTATGCCAGTATTTCTCTCTATCATGCCAGTCTTTCTCTCTATCATGCAAGTCTCTCTCTATCATGCCAGTCACTCTCTCTATCATGCCAGTCTCTCTCCTTCCATCATGCCAGTCTCTCTCCTTCCATCATGTCAGTCTCTCTTTTTTATGCCAGTCTTGGTCTCTTCCATGCCAGTCTCTCTCGCTATCATGCCAGTCTGTCTCCTTCCATCATGTCAGTCTCTCTTTTTTATACCAGTCTTGCTCTCTTCCATGCCAGTCTCTCTCTATCATGCCAGTCTCTCTCTCCATCATGCCAGTCTCTCTCTTATATGCCAGTCTCGCTCTTCCATGCCAGTCTCTCTCTGTATCATGCCAGTCTATCTCTCTTTAATGCCAGTCTTGCGCTCTTCCATACCAGTCTTTCTCTCTATCATGCCAGTCTCTCTCTCGTTCATGCCAGTCTCTCTCTCTTTTATGCCAGTCTCTCTGTCTTACATGCCAGTCTCTCTATATATCATGCCAACTCCCACAGGGAGCCATGCCAGTCTTTTTCTGTTCCATGCCAACTCCCACAGGGAGCCATGCCAGTCTCTCTCTTCCATGCCAACTCCGACATGGAGCCATGCCAGTTTCTCTCTCTTGCATGCCAACTCCCACAGAGAGACGTACCAGGCTCTCTCTCTTCCATGCCAACTCCGACATGGAGCCATGCCAGTCTCTCTCTCTTACATGCCAACTCCCACAGAGAGGCGTGCCAGGCTCTCTCTCTTCCATGCCAACTCCCAAAGAGAGCCATGCCAGTTTCTCTCTCTTACATGCCGACTCCCTCACTGGTAGCCTGGGCTCCTCTCAGGATTTTCCCCCTCATGTTTGGTATTGGATGTTGATTGGATGTTGACCATTGCTCTTTCAGTGTCAGATTTTGTCTTTTTATTCATTCAGATGGTAAGACAAACGGGTTCAGCCATCTTACCAAAATACTGCTCATATACCAGTCTTAGCATATGGATTCTGTGTATTCTGTCATTATGTGGAGTCTCTAACTTATTGAATGCTGCTTATTGTCACAGTGGGCAAGTCAAATAGCATAGGGGAGACTGGGGTTGGTTGTAACACTTTTTGCATTTCTGTCAATTTGAGCTGCTACATTCAATATGTGATACGAACAACTTCCATCATGTCTGTTACATATTGGGATAGGTGTCATCTCTCTAAATCAAACAGATAAAGTGTGACTTTCTCTCAAATACAAGGAGTGAAATGTTCCAATTTTCCCTACCTCCATGGTCAGTGGTAACAGGGCTTGGGGTAAAATGTAATTTTTTTTGTTTTCAAGCATAAATCATGACATACAACGAAATATTGAAAACCTTTATTGAGAACATGAGAACAACATTGCACTGTTTCATATTTTGTGGCAAAAATAATTAAATCATAATACAAATCATAAAATGTGTATTATTTTTACGCTCCATTAAATGGCCCTTCTCAACTAAACAACAACATTGGAGCTAAGTGTGTGTGTGTGTGTGTGTGTGTGTGTGTGTGTGTGTGTGTGTGTGTGTGTGTGTGTGTGTGTGTGTGTGTGTGTGTGTGTGTGTGTGTGTGTGTGTGTGTGTGTGTGTGTGTGTGTGTGTGTGTGTGTGTGTGTGTAAATGTTCGACATGTTCACTCAGAGTCACAGACATGTTCACTCAGAGTCACAGTTATGGCAGTCTGACCCTTGCAACCATTAGCTAGCTTCAATTTTAGCTACATGTTGAACTTTAGTATTGCTAACTTGCATCAAATATATTTACACACACTGGTTATAAACCTGATATAAGTTTGGTGAATATAACTACAAAGCAGGTGATGCCATCACAAAAACAAATTTGGTTAAAAAAAAACTTTCTTACCTCAAAATCAGACTGTTGTCAATAAATTGTGCAGTCTATCACAGGCTCTTGCTTCTTCATGAATGTTGAGGACTAAACTGAGCATGTGCAGAGTGAGTCACATAATTCTAGCTTGTTCCTGATTGGAGATATTGAGAGTGTTACAACTATCCCATGTTACAACCAGCACCAGTCTCCCCTAATGTTATAATCAAATGTAAATTGATGTTCCTTACACAAAAATCTGATCCTGACCTGGACCTGAACATTTTGCCAGGGACTTCCATAGATGGAAGAGCCCAGCCAGAGCCTGGCGCGTTGCGTGACCCTATTATTAATTCAGCTGTAACATTGCAGCGGTTGGGGGTGTCTGTGGATAGGCCAGACTGGTTTTTCATGTTGACAGATTACTAATTTTGCTGTTGAAGAGAGAGTCTGTTTTCGTGAGATTGAATTTGGGTGATTAACGCGCGGATAATTGACAGGTAACTGTCTGTAATTCACGCGACGTCATGGCCCTTCCATCTTCGAAAGTTCAGTGGCTGAACCGAGTAGGCTATGCAAGCTCGCGGGGTGTTGCAAAAGGGAGCTCTTGAAAGACACTATTTACATGCAAATTATCGAGCGTTATACGTCTAAATTTGGAGAATGGACACTGAGGCAACGTGGAAATTGTAATTATGGCACTACCTCCCCTCAATCTGTTTGTCGGGACAACAGGACCCGCGGATGCTGCAATATAATTAATTGTGTAGGTTCAAGAGGTTGGACCGCAGGGAAATATTAATGCGTGTCACAGGCCTACATGGGACTATGAAAATAGCCTAGGTTTTCTGTTAAGGATAAAATAAACGACAAAATATTAAAGTAAAAACAAATGTTTTATCAATTGTTAGATATCAGTGGTGGCTGGCGTGCCACTGATGAAGATAATCAGGGTTAACTCGAGGTGACAGCATTGCGGGCAGCAGTTTAGATGAAACAGTGAATAAGCGCTGTCAAATAGGCCTATATGATGATGATGATTCTGCTTAATCATTATTAAGCTATCGTTTGTTATTCTGTTATCATCAACCTCATTATTAGAAAATCTGTTCAAAGAGATATCAGGGAGAAACGTTTTTTTTTTTGTATACTACGTGTTTAGGTTAAACAGGCCTATCACCAGACTTTAAAAAAATACAATAACTAAGATATAACTTGTCCTATATTTATCCAATAAAGTGCTCAATTGTGAGCATATTTTGCCATATAAACTTCGAAAACATAAAGAAACGTCAAAGAAAGACTATTCAAACCACTGTTAGGACACAGCATAGATCAGATGAAAGAATATCTAACAGCTGTTCAATTACAGCTTGGCCGCAATACCCTGCACTGGAGTCTGCAGCAGCAGACAGTCTCCTATAGCAGCGGAGTGGAGGGCAGGGCTGGGTCCCAGCCAACTCCCCTGGGCTTGCCCTTTTGATAGGATAATCATGTTCATCCCTACCAAAATTACAGCTGATTGTTTTACCCATTATTTTCCCCAACTTTTAATTTCTACTTTCCAAAGGATCATTGCCCGCGGTAATTGCAAAGAAACTGACCTTGTATGTGTCATCAGCCCCCAGACGAAGGAAATCCAATTTTGTTAGGCTTGGCACACTTCTTTTTCTTTTTTCTCTTTACGATAAAGTCTGTCATAATATAGGCTACTGTTTAAGGAGTGCATAAAATGAAAGTAAATGGAATATTAAGTTCAAGATTAGAATAAACACGTAGTGTTTTAAATCAAAATCCAATTCTTTGGTCTAGGCCCATTATTGTTCTGGCATAATAATGACATCTCAGATTAGAAATCAATATTTCACTGAAAGGGCTATTACTGAGTTTATTCAATGCATAATTGAGTTTTGGAAAGTGCCCTTTAATTTGCATTAAAGATAACGAATCTTTCTCATCTGAACTTTTTCATCTAACAATAATCCCATAATAACAATAAGCCTAATAATAATAATAATAATAATAATAATAGCCTTCCCTAGACGTTGATTTTTACCGATTTTACATTGTAAACCTTAACTTGCATTAGATCACTCAATACTGAGGAAAAGTTAGATCATGGCATTATTATCTTGGAAATATTTATTAAAACAATAATTCTCACAACCTCAAAGTGGCCCATATAAGCGAGGGAGGAAATAAAAATAAGCCTATTTAGAGCCTTTCCATGCAGTTCAGGAGTTCAGATGAAATTGAGTATTTCAGGAACCATATCATCCCTCACTCTCAGTGCGCCACTGTTACCCCTCACGCGCGCAGACGGAGATAATAGGCTATTAGAGCCATGGGATTCATTTGTAGCCAATTACAACCCACAGTTGAATATGAATGCATAAATAAGGCGTAGCTTGTGTCTAAGTTTTGGCTACGACTGACCGAGGGTGGGAGGTGGCGCGAGAGCGTGGTGTGCGTGCATGACATAAACGTTGGAGGGTCCTGAGGGGATGGTTCAAACCCCAAAAAGTAGTTGAGCAAGGGAGACCAACATCCAACAGTCAACCATCACCTCCTGGCTGTCAGCCGTGAGTAACAAAGACCAGAGTAGTGCAGCTGTAGAGGGGGTCTGTCTGGCAACGCAAGCTGTGCAGGAATATTGCACCAGACATTATAGCCTACTTTTCTCAAATTGCATGCGCTAGTATGTCTTCTTCGGTTGTAAGAGAAGCTTAAGTTGATTGTCTTGGTGCTAAAGCTCTGATAGGGAAGTCATGAACAGGGAAAAGGTTCAGGTGGGAGACGTCTCAGTTGCTGCTCCGCTGGCGTCCGGTGTGACTGCCCAAACAGCTGTGATCGTCGTGGCCGCTCCGGAAAGCATGGACAATCACGGCGAGAAGCGGCTCTCTGCCAACGCACTGTCGGTGTTTTCCTGCCCCGGGGGTAGAGACATACTGCAAGCGGACGGTCGAAACAACTCTCCACGTCAAGAGCCGGCTCCGGTAGCAATGCCAATGCTTCACCGGACCACTTCATTTTCGGTTTTGGACATTTTGGACCCAAATAAATTTACGAGCAAAAAGCCAAATCCTAACCGGACAGGCAGCGAATTCGCCTTCGGGACAGAGAACCGTGGAGGTGACGACTCGAATCGTGATGTAGAGCAGAAGTCTTATGCAGACGACTATGACACATGTCAAAAATCTACAGGACTAAGTAAGTTTATTTTTGTATCTTTAGTTTTTTGTATATTTGTATTGTATTCTCTAACAATGTTGTTGTTATGCTGTAGGCCTGTACATATCTCTGAAAAATACGATTTGAAATAGACATCTTAGGTTGCCTACATTTGGCTCTTGTTGGCTACACAGATGTCTTAGAAAGTTGCTCAATTGGCCTACTGACATATGTGACATTATTGTAAAACCACGTCAAGCCTATTTGTGTCGATCATAACGAGACAGAGAACTTGATGAGTGTTTGCCTTATAGGCTAGCCCAGGGTTTCCCGAACTCTGTCCTCGGGACCCCAAGGAGTAAAGTTGAGTTTTTTTGCTCTAGCACTACACAGCTGATATAAATAATCATCTAATCATCAAGCCTTGATAATCGAATCAGCTGTGTAATGTTAGGGCAAAACAACAAAACGAGCACCCCTTGGGGTCCCGAGGACAGAGTTTGGGAAACGCAGGGTTAGCCTATGTATTTGAAGCTAGAGGGACCTGCAAGTTGTTTCAGATCCAGGAGTTCCTCAGTTTGTATTTTTCACATCTAACTTTGTATTCTATATTCTGGAACGCTTTTTTCGCTCATAAGTTTTAACTCAGAAATAAATATGATCATATCTGAGGTAAAGGTTACAGGATATGTAATGGATATGTAATATTCCATGCATGCACCTAGTCCCTTAGGCTACCCCAGAGAAAAAGGTTTGTAATAACTAAAGAAAAAACAATTAAAATCCTTCGATTACGTTTAATTTAAGGTGCTTTGCGAGGTTAAAGATGCAGCAGGATAATGGCGAAAATCGCCCCAGAGTGGCATGCAGAACGCGGCTAGGTCGATATCCTATTATCGAATTGAGTATATCTCTTTCAGGCAGCTTGCCTGACTCCTTCAACAACTAAATTATAGGGTCAAAATTCGGATAATTACACGATTAAAACCTATTATACTTATTAGGCTAGATATTGATCCCAGAAAGAAGACACACGATTAAGATTGTCTCTGCTGCTATAAGATAAACACATCCCCCCCACTGTCATTTTTCAACTAAAAAAAGGGAACAATTATTTCATTAATTAGATAGGCCTACATTGATCTCTGTAACCACATTAATGGCTATGCATTTAAATAGAACCTAACCTAGTCAGAGGAGAGGACACTGCGGTTATCATGTTGTCCGGGTGATTTGTTATGTACTACCTGGTTAAAAAAGCAGACATACTTAGCAAACCAACTGACAAAAAAAACATTGTTTTTAATATTATATAAAAATTATTGAACATGAAGACAAGATGTGGATTAGTGAGATATTGTTTATGCTGCCAATATACACATTAAAACCCTTTCCAACAGGGACATGGGCTATAGCTTAAACGTAAAAGCCAACCGTAGACGACCACACAAACTGGCTTCAGCCAGACCTTGATGGGAAAATGAATATGTATGAGTATTGATTAAATAATTCAAAAGTAGGCTGATGCAAATATTCGTTTTATTTCATGTTCATATTGCACTGTTTTGTCATAAAATGGGGCTTGTGCGTAAAAGTGGCCTGCATTTGAATGAAAATAATTGGCTTTGTTTATTTAACTTGCATCTCTTAAAAACAAACCAAACAAACCTTAAAGGTTTGATAAACAATATCCTTATTGAACAGTTTAGGCCTAATGTAAATGGCTTGATAGATTAAATACCATGCATCTTCGAGGTCTAAACGATCATTTATCATTCAGGCCATACTTGTAGACTATATGGCTGCGCTGTCATTGGTATGTAGGCTATATTTTCCTACATTCAATCACAATCGTTCTATCCAGATGTCTATTTCTTAGACCACAAAGCATCTATTTTTGCAGGCTTTATTGTGCTGTAGGAAGTAACGCCAAAATATCTCAAATTGTTCCTACATGTCATCATGATACTTAAAAGCTAATTGTCGAATTAATTCTGCTGATCTGTGCATTTGGATATTTGTATTTGTAAAGGCCTATATATTGTAACAATTGTTTGTTGACTAATATTTTGAATACCACTATGCAAACCACCCTCACACAGGCGTGGGCAATTATAGGCTAATTATCCCCTAGGCACTTGCATAAAAACAATGGCTTTGGCACGTCTCTTGATGCTCTGATCAAGGCATAACTGCCGAAACGCATTAGCCTGAGGTGACGTATTGTGTCCCAACAAAAAAAGTGTAATTCCGCCTTTTACTAATGTTCTTGAACTTGGGATTTCATTGGAAGTCATTGTCACATGTTTTTACCCAATAAATTACTGGGAGTTTATATATATATATATGAGTGTGCGACTCTCTATATTTGTATAGCTTACATATGGCAGAGCACCCAGCTAATAATGCGAGATAGCGCACCTGTTACCCACTCCACAATAACATAAATGGATTTTGAATATCTATTTAATGTTAGAATATATGACCTACTAAATTATATGACATATTTTCCAAAATAATTAAGTTTCCTCAAGTAATTTTCCTAAAGGTGTCTGAAAGTAGACCATATCAAACGCAGTTTTCACTATTTCATTGTTAGCCTAACATACAATTGTTAACATGAATTACGTTGTTTGTGTCCTTTTCCATTTTTACGCAGCGTATTATTTAGATCAAATGTAATAAATACTTACGCGATTGACACGGTATTAGGCTCGGCTACATAAATACACAACATGGACATAAAAACAACATTACACCTCCATCAATCCCTTTTTAGGAAGGTGAAAGGATAAAGGTTATCCATTAGCTGCCGTTATTTTTCATCACTTCATATTTTCTTGAGCAAATCCTATGTTAATTAGGCTAGTCAATATAGTCTCTGTCAAGTTATTGAATATTGTCAGCCTAATTGACTTGGACTTAATGTGATTCTTATTTTGAAATGACTCAATGGCATGTGTCTTTTTTTCTTTCTAGAGGAGGGGTTCATGTGTGCCTACAGATCCGACGAATGCGAGAATGATTTCAAAAGAGGCTCCCACTCTGACAGCGAGATGCAGGATGACGTGTGTAGTGAGGAGAGCAGCAGCGCCCTAACTGGAAACGCGGAGGGGGAACTGGGACACCATGATGACGACGACCAGGCGAGCAAGAGCCCAAGAAGTCCTGGTGGACAGCAAACTCAACAGTCAGGGTCGAATGGACAAAGTAATCAAGGAAAGCCGAAGAGAAAGCGCTCTGGCTCCGATTCAAAGTCGGGTAAGCCCCGAAGGGCCCGGACAGCATTCACTTACGAACAACTTGTTGCACTGGAGAACAAATTCAAGTCCACCCGATACCTCTCTGTGTGTGAGAGGCTCAATTTGGCACTGTCACTCAGTTTGACTGAAACTCAAGTCAAAATCTGGTTCCAGAACCGACGGACCAAGTGGAAGAAACAAAACCCTGGCGCAGATACCAGCGCCCCGACGGGCGGGGGCCAGAACGGCCAGAGCAATGGACTAGGGAGCCTGAGTCCACTCAGCTCGTCTCCTCCCATGAGCCATCTGTCAATGCACACGGGCTACCCAGGTCACGGACCAGGCGGGCTAGTCTGCACCACCCAATTACCCTTTCTGCCAAGTCATGCGGTACTGTCACCTTTCATGTTAGGATCTCAGACTTACGGAGCGCCTGCGTTTTACACTTCCCACCTGTAAAGATATGGAGATACGTATAGAGTTTTGCGCCCAAACATCATGTTTTCGGAGGCGTCTAAAATTCACTGATATTATCAAAATAATTGACTCCAGTTAGATATGAATTTAATAACCATATTTAACGTATGGTTTTAGAGAACAAAAGACATGCCCTTAACTAAAGACTTCTTAAATGCACTTGATGCTGTAGATGGGAAGAACTCTGAACATTTCATGTTGTTTCGTCAAGGACAAGTGCTCGAAGAAAATCAACCTTTACCAAGGAAAGAAGATTTTGTTGTATTTGACTTTTGATTTCATTTTGATAGTATGTGAATACTCGGGGTCAAAATGTACATACAGATGTTGACAAATATATGTCTAGCTTTTAATTTCGAATGCAGTTCATACATATTAGAGTTGAAAAAATAGGCCTACATGATGTATATACATATCGTTCATTTACATCTGGAATGGCTTGACATATTGTAATTACTGTGTAACTAAACTGTGAAAGTTTAATATGATTATTTTCATATAAGTTTTCCCTATTCATTTATTATATAGGCCTATAGTTAATCTACCTGAGAATATTTGGATCTATGAATGCTCATTTCATCTGGACTCGTCTTTTATAGTATAAGACAAAGTAAAATAAAACAATAGGCTATAATTTACAAACGAATAAGCTACTTTAATACGAATATTAAATAGATTAAATCTTCTTTTAGTCGATTTTTTTTCTCTCCCCTTTCCACCAAATTTAAGGACATTTTGGAACTGAACACAGTGTCTTTTCACCCTTTTTTAATTAAATGGTTCACTCCACTTATACGTTTTTGGGGCAACCGATGTTATTAGGACCTAAGTTGCATTTTCGTCGAAATGAAAGCTATAACTTTATCTATAACACTCTTGCGCGGAAAAAATATGAGTTTTTGAAAAATACATAGCCCATAGGCTTATTGATGGATCAGCCATAGCTAATATCTATAGCATAACTTATATTAATTGAATTAAATTACCTATAAATTGTCGGTTATTGGCTATTGTACCCGTTGCATAAGCCTATGGTGTTTAGGTATACAATTTTATTCAGCATATCTCTACTTCGATTTATTGATTTGGGGAATTATTTATAAGAAATTTGACAACGGCTCCCTGACTCGATTATTGACGAGGAAAAACAATCACTGGTAATTTAAACACAAACTTGTTTCACAACATTATAGGCTAGACTGTCTTCTCGGACATACGCTTTCCAAGGGGTTTGACTTTAAAACATTAAGAACATCATGCCACATTCCCGATAACCTAATGTGCTTGTGCCTAAAACACAATTTAAGCTATGGAATATTTGAACGAATTAATTATTAGATGCCTAACTAAATACATTGTATTTCAGCAACTTTTTCAAATGTTTTTGCCGTCTTTGATAAGGAGGTGCATTTGAATAGGCCTAGGGCTACTTTAAAAGTGCAAAAACTATCCAGTCAATCAAATTGTATTTGTCACATCCGCCGAATACAACAGGTGTAGTAGACCTTACGGTGAAATGCTTACTTACAAGCCCTTGTTTTGAAATGCATGACTCAAGCAGACACTCGCTCCGTCATAAAAAATATGACATTCCAGCCGCAATGGTGCAACTTTTGCGCTATCGATGCAAGTTAGGTCTATTCTAAAGTATAGTTTTGTCGAATTTGTGTGGACGAAAGTGACATGGATACAGCATTTATTTATATTATTTTAGACCTGATGACTACTTCGCTTCAAATAGGAATAGTCTGTCCTCTTTATTTATATTTTTTACCTTATAAAAACCCCACAGTCCCTAACCAGCTCTCCAAAATGGTGATGAAATGGCACATGCCAGCCATGATGGAACGCGATCCTGGAATCGTTCTAGAATTTCACATGCAGGTATGGCCAAACGCAAAAGCATGAAACGACTTAGCCTAATATAGCCTGTGTAGAAAGTCCAAACAAATGTACAGATTGTGGAATTATTTAGTGCATGGGGTGCATTGAAATTGGGACGCACATACCCGACCGTTGCAGAAAGTAGGATAGCCAAACGAAGGGTATTTCTTGTTATCTGCCAGCTGTTTTCATCAAGTCCGAGTCTTGGAGCATTATGTTGGACAAAATGTAATTTTTAAAACGTTAATTATGTAAATATTATATTCGACACGTTTTGCAGTCAAATCATTAAATTCATTTGTATTTCCCATTGCAGTGGACAGCGCACTGCGCGACATTTGTGCAGAAAAAATAATCTTACTTTCGTTTGAATTGTTTCCTAGGCAATAGTGTAATTATCATCTTAAATAATATTAACGAGAGGATATTGATATCAGTTATTTTATTTAATAATATGACAATTAGCATAGATATATTAGTGAACGTAGACATAAGCTAAACAAAACATCTAAAAGAGTAAAACAATATCTATGAATTTGTAGGTTATTATTATGATTTTTTTACCAGGAAATTCTTGTTTTTAAATGCATGACTCAAGCAGACACTTGCTCGGTCATTAAAAATATGACATTCCAACCGCATGTTGAATCCCTGGGCAACTTTCCAGTGATGTAGGGAGCTAGAAGGGGATTCTTATTTTTAAACATTTTTATAAAGTAGATTTTCAGATGTTATGTAAACAATAATGGAAGAAAATTCGGCTGACAGGCCCAAATAGAAAAAAGGCACAAATTGGGGCTCATCAAATAATATTTGAGCAGCTGGCACCTTGGACTGAATGAGGTAAACTTTTATCCCAGGAATGTTAAATACATTTCAATATTAAAGAACGACAGCTTATGTGCAAACAATTCGTTTAATGTGCTCCCAATGACTAGTAGACAGTACCTTGATGCAATCAAAGCTCAACATTCACTTTTTAATGCCTCCCACCAGACCTGCCCAATTGGTGCCTGCCTGACCCAAAACAGCCAACAGGGCCTGAAGATATCCTTCCTTGCCATCAACATTCACTAATCCAACACAAGCACATTCACTATCATCATCATACTACTACACAACAGAGAAAACATATATATATAAAAAAAGGAAGATATTTTGTCAGGTGAATATTTAATTATTCATATTGATTCACAGGCTGTATTTCTCTACCAGTCCAGAGAGGTCCGATACAGGGCAGATATTGGCAACCTATAGAAGTTTCAATAAAGCCTTACAGTGCTTTCAAACTCAGACACAGAACTGTATGGGAGTCAAGAGCAACGATTGTTAAGCTGCCTGTCACAACAGTTAAACATTTGGTTACCACTTACACATAATAGCATTGATACATTAAGCACTCAATGGTTGTGATAATTACAAAAGAGATATTGGAAAAATAGTTAGTGCAAAAAGCTGTAAAAAGAGTTCTGCCATTGAAAATCCCAAAGGGGGACTACATTAAGTGTAAATAGCCAACTGGTGACAAAGATTGGCAAATATTTTTTTCTTCTTTACAAAATAGAAAGCATAAATGTGACGCAATTCAACATGATGTTGTTACATGGACATGAGATGTGAATGTAGTAGAAGTCTCCATAGTCATTTCTACCAGTACAGTACATGAGGATTATAAATCCACTGGCCTCCTCAACTTCCTGTTAATTCAGTGCATAATTAAATTGGTTTGCAAACTTTGCGTGTTTCAATTTGTCCATTTTATTCATGACGTCTGTCACTCGCCTCATGGAGCTCCTGAAAAATAAAGTAGGAAAGGTTTAGAATTACCGGTGTTTAATAATGGTTACGTCCTATCATGAACACCAGTTATCCTACAGTAAGTGTTAAGGTGAGGTTTGAATAATCATTAATCCTCTCAAATACACATTGGGAATTTGAAACTATACAGTACACGGACAAGTAAATAGTTACACATTTAAGCCAAGTGCAACAAGGTTACAGTATACATTTTTAAATAATACATCTATCGTCTATTAAACACCCAACGTCTAGTGAGTCCAAGGTCATGTATCCATTGTGTTAGAGATGACTTGTGTTGTGGGGTAATACTTCCTCTAAGTTAAACACAAGAGACAGCCACTTGTTGCAGTACTTACGGGTTGAAAACCTTCTTCTCTAGTCTGGAACGTGAAGTGTTAACACCCTTCTTCAGATCACTGAGGTTGGGGTACTTCTTCTTCTTGCCCTTCCCCTTGCCTTTCTTGCCCTTCCCAAAGGTTTTGGAGGACCCCAGGTCCTCCCCAGTGGCAAGCTCTATGTCCCTCATCAGCTCAGGGTCCCGCCAGTCTAAACAATCAAATAAACTTACATTACCAGACCTAAACATGGTGTGTAGTCTGCAGACATCCAATCACACACGGTAGACACTCAGATTCAGAGGGGTTGGATTAAATGCGAAAGACACATTTCAGTTGAATACATTCAGTTGTACAACTAACTAGGTATCCCCCTTTCCCAATCACACACGGTAGACACTCAGACCTAAACATAGTGTGTATCAGCAGACATCCAATCACACGGTAGACCTAAACATGAACATCCATTTACTCCCAACACTTGGATGGACCAGAAGACGAGCATGTCCAAACATTCAAATACAGGACAAATTGAAAAGACAACAAAACCCTGAATTATGGTTTTAAATAAAGGACAATGTTAAAATGACTCCTACAGACAACACAGTGTTGAAGACCTGATGAGGCTGTAAGAGACCGAGTCAGAGACATACTGCCAGCCCAGGGCCCAGACAGACAGTATGTGTTCCAAGGTCCTACAGGAGGATGGTGATGGTATGGAGGATTAATCATGGCTGTGATGGCCCGCTCCAAAGCTACGTCTGACCTTGATGGAATAGGTTAACTGCACCATCAACTCAGCCTCATAACGACAACAAACGAGAAAATAATTGAAAAAATGTTTGGTATTTTGGGTCCAGCGTTAGGGCTCTCCTCAATCACCCCTGAGAGCGACATGTGAGAGCCTGTAAAAAAGGGGCACCAATTTTAGTTACAAATTAATTTGGAGTGGGGGGTGTTCGTCTCCACTGGGGTGGCAGGCAGGGTCGGGTGGGGATGGTGAAAGCCCCCTATTACATGAGCCCTGTGATCCCTCTGTGGTTAAGTCCTGCCTTTTGTGTGCTTTCATTCCTATCCCCAGGATGAGAGGAGAGCGAGAGCCCTTATTAAGTTAAGCTGTCTGAAGCCCCTGCAGCAGGGGCCTTTTCTCTGTCAACAGCCTCGCGTCCACTCCAGCTGTGGCCGTCCACCCACCACAGACACTCCATACACACACCACACAGGCAGCTGGGAGCATGGACTGACACTCAACCGACAGAGCCTCGGGAGCCTGGACTTACACTCCAAACAGACAGAGCCTCGGGAGCCTAGACTGACACTCCACAGACAGAGCCTCGAGAGCCTGGACTGACACTCCACAGACAGAGCCTCGAGAGCCTGGACTTACACTCCACACAGACAGAGCCTCGGGAGCCTGGACTTACACTCCACACAGACAGAGCCTGCCTCGGGAGCCTGGACTTACACTCCACACAGACAGAGCCTCGGAAGCCTGGAAAGACACTCCACACAGACAGAGCCTCGGAAGCCTGGAAAGACACTCCACACAGACAGCTGGGAGCCTGGACTGACACTCCACACAGACAGAGCCTCGGGAGCCTGGACTGACACTCCACACAGACAGAGACCCTCGGGAGCAGTCCTGACCTGTGCCTACGGACTCTGCTGTTATCCAAAAATAAACATACACTCTTTGAGACCGTGCTTTTTGAACGATTTCTCTGATGTAAATGTAATTTCAGGGGAATAACCTAGGGGTTTTGGAGTGTGGAAAATAGCTGCTATAATAATAACTGTGTTGAAATAACTCCTCAATACAAGCCTGGAGTATCATTAATCAAATATTCTGGCTAACTTTATTACTAAATCCAGTGTGAGCCATCGTGAGTCACATAGCAAATTAACAAATTGTCATGACTATAATTGGGAACTCTAATTAAAATCTTCTTATACCTTAATGTGCCAAAGACTGATCATGAACCGTAACTGTTTCTCTCAGACATGCAATTTTAACAGCGTTAACTTGATCATCTATCACAGCCTGACCAAACCTATTTTGAGAGTATGGAATGGTTTGACAATGGAGCTAATATTTAGGATAGAATTGGCATCGAAAGATAAAAGTGCTGCAATGTCTACAAGCCAGGGTCTATCTCTCTTTCTGCCTGACAACAGTCAGAGACCCTGACATTGGTTAGTTCATATAGAATCTAAAATACAACCCATGAGTGTGTGGGGCCACACTAAGAAACTATTTGAGGGCATTAAGAGTAAAAATCAATAGTGCCCTATGAGAGTGAGTGGAGTGACCAGGCAGGCAGAGAGGATTGATGGATCTCTGCAGGTCCTTATAGAGCTGGTGTGGGTGGCCTGGTGGGCCGGCATGCTGCTGTGCTGAGCTGAGCCACTGTGGCCATAGAGCCAGAGACACACTGTGTGGCAGCGTCTGGATGAGTCTACAGCGCTGATGGAGTGGGGGATCAATAGTGTAGTTAGTTACAAAAGATGCTATTTCACAAGCCAGTGGCCAGCGGCCGCCCGAGTCAGCTGGCCCCGATACCTGTTTGTTAACAAGTGACTGCAGGCAGAGAAAGCACATCCGACGCCCCGCTGGCAGCAGCCAACACACCCTTAATTGGCTTTTAGTGCGGCCTCCAGGAGAGAGAAAGAGAGAGCCCAGAGCCAGAAACAGCAGTCCATTATCAGGGGTATTGATGATGACTGTGATTCCATCAGTTCATCTTTTCCTGAACTAAAAAGGCCCTCATCCCCGTGCTGTGGAAGAATCCCTGGCTCCCTGACTCTGGTGCCGTCTTGCTCCTGTCCTTTGTGTGATGGGATGGGAGTGATGTACAGTTCTGAGGGAGCCTGGGAGTGATGGATAGTTCTGAGGGAGCCTGGGAGTGATGGACAGTTTTGAGGGAGCCTGGGAGTGATGGACAGTTTTGAGGGAGCCTGGGAGTGACGGACAGTTTTGAGGGAGCCTGGGAGTGATTGATAGTTCTGAGGGAGCCTGGGAGTGATGGACAGTTTTGAGGGAGCCTGGGAGTGACGGACAGTTTTGAGGGAGCCTGGGAGTGATGGATAGTTCTGAGGGAGCCTGGGAGTGATGGACAGTTTTGAGGGAGCCTGGGAGTGACGGACAGTTTTGAGGGAGCCTGGGAGTGATGGATAGTTCTGAGGGAGCCTGGGAGTGATGGATAGTTCTGAGGGAGCCTGGGAGTGATGTACAGTTCTGAGGGAGCCTGGGAGTGATGGACAGTTTTGAGGGAGCCTGGGAGTGATGGACAGTTTTGAGGGAGCCTGGGAGTGATGGACAGTTTTGAGGGAGCCTGGGAGTGATGGACAGTTTTGAGGGAGCCTGGGTCTGGGAGTGATGGACAGTTTTGAGGGAGCCTGGGTCTGGGAGTGATGGACAGTCCTGGGGCAGGAGTCAGAAGCAGGAAGTGTTTCCATTATCTCTCCTTCTTTACCACAGACTAGACCAGAGAGAGCTGCCACTGCACAGGGCAGATATTGGTAAGACCTTTATGAAAGGGAACCTATCAACGCCATCAGATTTCTTTTAGCATATTACTTTCATTACAGTGTCTGTTGTGAGCTAGATAATTACACAAAGGGTTTTTTCAGTTGTAGTTTTTTGGAATTGAAGTGTATAATAGGACCCCTCTTATGTCCCTCACCAGGCTGGTCCTCTCTACGTTTCCACTCCTCTTTCTCCAGCCGCACAACGTCCTCTGGGTTGGTGGGTTTTCCCAGCTCGTCTCGTGGGATGATCAGCCCATGGAAAGGACACTATGGGAATCAGACATTCGTGGCCTCATCAACAACGATCCTCTACACGTCACTTTCACTCTAATTCTGACTAACTGCAAAGCCTCACTTACTGGTATCTAAACGTATTACCAATAGAATATATACAAAAATAGAAATTACAATGACAATTGTAATACTTTCACCTAAAACTTAAACGCTCACCTTGACTCGGTCCTGGCGTTCACAGAGGGCTCCGTTGGGCATGGGGCTTTTGCACCTGTGCTTGACGGGCTGGAAGCGGCCAGCGAACGTGATGTACCTGGACTTCATCTGGGCAGCCAGCTCCTTATTCTCCACCTCTTCCTCTACCTCGTTGGGAACCCAGAACTGGTGCTGGGAGCTATTCCTGGACACCAGGATAGAGGGAGGGGTGTGAAGAACTGTCCATGTACATGGACCTGCTCTTTACTAATATCAATCTGTAGCAATGTTATAGCTATTAGCTGAGAATAAAGTCAGAAGTATTACGGGAGAGTCTCTTTTCAGAACTTATAACACTGTTTATCTCTAATAACAGCTTTACAGTAACTCTGAACATACAATAGTGCTCTCTAGTGGCCATATCAACACCAAATGAAAACTTTGTGAAAAGTTCAGTTCTGTGCAGTAGTTCCATTTCAACGTATACTCAATAAAGCATGTTAGTCATGGAGGAAGTTGGGAGTCTGTATGTACTTGATGATTTTGCCTGCAGTGGGTTGCTCCTCTCCCCAGTAGTAGAGGTCCAGACCGAAGGGGATGACTGGAGCTTTGTCCCTGTCCTCACTGGGGTCACTAGCCTGGTATGTGGGGTCCACATGACCTCCTGCTGCAGAGCTAGAGAGAGATGGAAAACAGCAGTCACAAGTCGTTGAGGCTGTGGTTCTTCTCTTTGGTCGAGACAGACATATTTCCAAAGTAGCCGTCCCAAATCCCAATTCATGTGGAACGACACAAGGGAGTTGAAATAGAACAGTGCAATAAACATCTAGAGCTTTGAAGTGAAGCAGGGAGGGGTCACCTGGTGCTAGGTGGCTGGGGTAGGAGGCGCTGCTTGAAGAGGCGGAGTGTGGCGGCTGCACAGGTGGGGTCCTGCTCCTCGTCAGTGGCTCTCTTCCTGGGTCTGGAGAGGGTGTGAGAGGCTCCTGTTGCAGGACACTTCACTGGAGGCTGTACCGGCTTCTTACTGGCCACAGAGGTAGAGGGGGACGGCTCTAAACCTGGAATGACCAGTGTCCATACGTTACATATTAGATCAAGAACTTCCAAATACTTTTTATATGTACAGATTTATCAAGCACATTCTACTGCTTTAGTGCTGTGTGCTCACTGCTCAGCTCAGATAGTCTTGTGGAACAGCTACTTATTTTCCTAGCCTCTTGGAAAACATACGACTCTCCTCTTAAACACACTGGCCGTCCGCTGAATGTCTAAATCCCTATCTGGCCCTGAAGCCTGGAGATGTTGCCCACCCTGCTGTAGGTAATGTTAACACAGTTATGAAGTGAAGGCCAGGGCAGGGAGAGGTGGAGGAGATGCTCTGCCGCTGTGCGTTACCTCCTGGGTGGGCAGAGAGGGGCTGTAGAGGGGCTCGATGAGGGTCAGACTGAGCTTAAAGCTGGAAGAGAGATCACAGCTCTGCTCTAAGCCGCACCTGCCCCAGCCCCATACCGGGACAACTTAAACTTATTAAAACAAATAAATAATGTTTAAAGAGCAGTTGTTACCTCGCAGAGGACAAAGTGGGAGTTACCTTACAGCTACGCATGTAAGCATCTAACCTCATCTTCATCTCCTCTCCTAGTAACAGACCAGATACATTAGAAAATCCTTTGGAATTAATAAACATTATTAATGACACAAATGTATTTGTGAAAATAATATACCTAAACAATTCCCCCCAACAAGAAAAAGGGGGAAAAGGACAATAAAAGAGAATATAATGTTGGTCACAGGCACAAGTCTTCTTCCTCATCAGAGCCCATTCCCTGCATGACGTAGGCCTATCCCTGGGTTAATCCAAGAGTCCTCCATCGCTCTGACTTACTGCATCGTTCTGTGCAAAGACCCCATCTGAGGAATTGTGAAATACTACCAAATCCTTTCTTTTTCTGTTCAAATTGACCAAAATGGTAGCTATTTGTCTGAAGCAATAAAGTTGCAGGTGTTAAAGAGATAAATCAATAATAGTACATAGAGAGGTCTAGCAGCAGGGAGACACGGCGCTGGGCTGCCAATGGTGGCTATATTGATTTTCCTGAGTTCAGCAGGCCTTGTAATTAAAATGTAAATTTGAGAAAGAGATAACGTCCTGACAGGACTGCTGGGATAAAGGGATAGATAAAAGAGCAGTGGAGAGAATGGAGAAAAAAGAGGAGTGAGAGAGAAAGAGGACAGAGAGAAAGAATGGAAAGGCCAAGCTCGTTCTCTCTCTTTGGATCAAAGCTTGGTTTCAAGAGGAAAATAAGAGTTGTTTTCTGAGAAACGGGTTGACGTATTTGATAGATTGGTCTGATAAGTTAAAATGATTTTTTGTGTACAAATTCACAAAAATGTTCTCTCTATTTTACTTTCTTAAAATATTTTTTCTAATAGAGTAGCTACCTTTAATTTATTTGTATTTTTTACTGTTGATTGCACCAGGGCTACAAATATTATTATTTTTGTCCTAAAACTGAATCTTGTATTTTGACTTGTTCCATTGGACTGGCTTCATGTGTACTAAATCCCTGAGGTATCTGAGAAAACATCTAAAGCAGCCAGGAGAAACATCTACAACGTGCCGTTAAAGTCCTCAAGCCGAAATCAATAGAGATCCAGTCAAAACACGGGTACTAAATACATCACATTTAGTACCACTAAAAACACTACTTTGTCAGATTCATTCTGGGACCAAATCATAATTATTTACCCCCAGGAGGACTGCTTCCAATTTAATGAGGAAATATCCCTTATGTAAGTCACAAAGAATCTTGTGAGTGTGTGTGTGTGAGTTCACCTCAGCCTGGCTGTGCTAGGAAGCATGCTCTCTCCCTCCCCACTCCCTGTGGTCTAACCCCCCTACAGAGACTAGGGAGCATGCTCTCTCCCTCCCCACTCCCTGTGGTCTAACCCCCCTACAGAGACTAGGGAGCGTGCTCTCTCCCTCCCCACTCCCTGTGGTCTAACCCCCCTACAGAGACTAGGGAGCATGCTCTCTCCCTCCCCACTCCCTGTGGTCTACCCCCCTATAGAGACTAGGGAGCATGCTCTCTCCCTCCCCACTCCCTGTGGTCTACCCCCCCTACAGAGACTAGGGAGCATGCTCTCTCCCTCCCCACTCCCTGTGGTCTACCCCCCTACAGAGACTAGGGAGAATGCTCTCTCCCTCCCCACTCCCTGTGGTCTAACCTCCCTATAGAGACTAGGGAGCATGCTCTCTCCCTCCCCACTCCCTGTGGTCTACCCCCCTTACAGAGACTAGGGAGCATGCTCTCTCCCTCCCCACTCCCTGTGGTCTAACCCCCCTATAGAGACTAGGGAGCATGCTCTCTCCCTCCCCACTCCCTGTGGTCTACCCCCCCTACAGAGACTAGGGAGCATGCTCTCTCCCTCCCCACTCCCTGTGGTCTACCCCCCTACAGAGACTAGGGAGCATGCTCTCTCCCTCCCCACTCCCTGTGGTCTAACCTCCGTACAGAGACTAGGGAGCATGCTCTCTCCCTCCCCACTCCCTGTGGTCTACCCCCACCCCCCCCCTACAGAGAGACTGAGGCTAGGTGGATGTTGTAAATTACAGCACTGGGCTAATAGGAGCTCATTAACAGCATTGCATTGTTAATTTTCCATGGCTTCCACAGATCACTTCATAGATCACTCATCAAAGTAGCCTGCCCGGCCATGCTACAGACTTTGTAGACTGGTTCCTATTCACTTTAAGAACATTAAATAAACCAATCAAGGCATTGGACAACACACAAGGAGGACGGTTTTAGGGCTAATCAGATAACAAATCTAATTAAAGTGACATGGTCAGTTTCGTTTGAAAATGTGATGACGAGGAATTAGGTGGAAAATGTCATGTGAACCCAAAATATGAATTTATTTATATTTAACCTTTATTTAACTAGGCAAGTCAGTTATTATCAGTTTCTTATTTACAATGATGGCCTAGGAACAGTGGGTTAAACTGCCTTGTTCAGGGCAGAATGACAGATTTTTACCTTGTCAGCTCGGGGATTTGATCTAGCAACCTTTCGGTTACTGACCCAATGCTCCAACCACTAGGCTACCTTAAGGCTGAATCTGAGCACTCAATGTATATTGAAACAAGATGATCACATGTCCAGAAAGGATTAAATTTGAACTTTTTTAGCCAGCAGGTATAAAAGGAGAAATCTTCAGTTCAAACAACAACAAAGCGGTCAGCCCCGTCTCTGTTTTGGTAAACAGCTGAGGGATGGAGCTGGAAAAACGTAACCACTCAAATTCATAGACAGAGCTTTGGATGCGAGGACTGACCATCCCTGAGAACAAAATGACAGTTTAAACATGTTTTGAGGCTATACAGTGTTTGCATTGCTTACAAAAAAAGACAACAAACTTATATTTTGGGTTCTGATGGTGTATGACAATTGAACTAAGCATGAACTAAGCAAGCAGTTATATTCTTCAAGAATCAATTGGTGTATATCACTAATTTGAAAGTAAAAAAATGGATATAGCAATTGCAGATGGCCCCTTTGTCAACTATTATGACAGTGTCAGTTGGAGACAAGGCTGTTATAATCCACTTGCATTACAGACAACCTCTGACCTCTGTGCATGGCACGTTTTGTTACAGCCTTGCAACCATATATCAATCTTGAGGCCATTAGCAATTACACAGACTGGGAAAATGAACTTCTGGCTATAGAACTGGAACAAACCGGTTTGCTGTCTGCGATGGAAGACATTTTATAGAACATTGGTCATAAATCATATAAGGGGATTTAGCACAGGTAAATGAGTAATTAAGTTACTTACCATTGGTGAGCAGTTTGGATAATTGAGTACAATGCTGAAGTACTTTTGAACATCTGAAGTTAAAACCAGCCAGGAACGTGCCTGAGCCAGGAACGTGCCTGAGTCCTAACCTACGACCTTTACAAACACTGCACACGTTGGGCTTTATACAATCACTCTATAAACAAACCAGCTTTTAGAGGCATTCTTTGGCACCTTCCTCATGTTTATCTGAGCCAATCCAATCAATAGTATGTGATGTGTGTGTGGTGATATCCTGAGGCGAGGGTGAGAGCTTACTGGGATTACTCTTCATTATGCTCTTCTCAGATGCTGTTTGTATGGCTGTGACCCTGTTGTGTATGCACCTGCCCCTGGTCCTCTGCAGCTGAGCAAACTCACCGTACTCCTCCCGTAGATGGTCTGGAATGTGGGGTTCAAAACCCTCCTTCTCCGGAACCTCCTCAAAGTCATCATCGTCGTCATTGCTGCCCTCCGGCGCTTTCATCTAGTGGATGGGAAGAGGGTGTCTTTGTAAGTACAGGGTCAGCTCAACATGGTTGACTGACTATGGAAAGGACCGCTTCACCATTCGGGCTCCCGAGTGGCGCAGGCACTGCATCTAGTGCGGGCACTGCATCTAGTGCGTCACTACAGACCACCTGGTTCGAATCCAGGCTGTATCACAACCGGCCGTGATTGGGAGTCCCATAGGGCGGCATACAATTGGCCCAGCGTCGTCCGGGTTTGGCCGGTGTAGGCCGTCATTGTAAATAAGAATTTGTTTTTAACTGACTTGCCTAGTTAAATAAAGGTTAAAAATAAAATAAACTACTAAATGGCAATGTAGCTAGTTAGACATTTTATTATAAGCTAACAATACATGAGAAAGACTATCCTTACTTGCCTAACATAAAACTAGGCCTCTTCCTAGGACCACAATAATCAAACAGCACCGTCCATATTCTCCATGCCCCTACATCACTAGAAGTAAACCAAGACTCTCTTCTCTCCCAGTCTTCCTCAAGTCCCCCGTCTTCCTCAAGTCTCCTACCCCCTCTCCTCCCTGCTGTCTCTGTGTTTGTTTGCAGACAGGTTACAGAGGAATTAGGACCTCATCAGCAGTTCCCCGGTTGCTGATTATCACTCAAATGGTATCCCCCACGGCCCTCAGGGTGTTCACAAGATTTACAGCGCCCGAACGGCTAACTCGGCAGTAACGTGGGACGTCTTCACATTTTAATTCAAAGCCTTAATGGAATTTCCACTTGACCACATCCAATTTTTTTCCGCTTCCTTTTGACGTAGTGGTTTATTTGACCACTGTGCCATCTAATTGTCAGTGCGTATAACAGCGCTTGTTTAGTTAATTTTGTCATTGAGGTTAAGGGAGACAGAGAGGGAGATTTACATAGAGTTTCTACAGGAGGCAACTTAGTTATTTTTCACCAGTAACTGTAATTGATACAATATGATTGACTAAGGTAGTGCTTTTCAAACAGACAACTTAAAAGTTTACAAATGATCTGAAAAGACAACATGTATTAGTTGTAAAGGTATCTAAAGGCTGTTGTTAACCTTTAGATACATTTGCTCAACTACCCACCCTTCCCCAGTTTGCACATAAGCACCTCTCTGTTCTGGCCAATCCACTCACCTAATACCCAAATCTTAGCCTATCCTTTATTCCTGAAAGAAGAGGAAATAAAACTGTTGGAAGCAATAGGCTGTCCAACAGATGGAGCGATAAGTGTACTGTGGCCCTGATTCACAGGTGTGGGAGAGGTGTCTGTGTGCGGAGCTGATAAGGAACCCGAGACAGGCTAGTCAGAGAAAGTCCGGGTCACCAAGCGATATGGAGGGCTCTCACCTCTGAGCCAGCCAGCTGTATTTCCTCAACACAATCGCTTTCGGGAGATCTACTCAACAAGAGCTGAGAGGACTAGGTGGTAACCACCGGCCTAGGTATTAGGCTTCCAGCCATAATCACTACCAAATAAACCCCCCAAGTCTGATTACTCAGGCTGTGTACTTGACTATTTATTACGTCCCACTTCTCAGACAACAGGGCATGAGTTGGATGAAACTAAACTGATGCTGGTATAGATGAGTGGCCACCGTGTCCATGTCTGCCTGTCTGTTAGAAGATGCTGCTGAGAACAAAGAAGGTGGTGTGCATGGTTCAGGACAGGAGGGGAGGTGATGGTCTCCTCCTCTCCTCTGCCTGGAGCCTCTACCTGCACATGCTCATCTATCACCCAGCCTGTACGTTTTGCTATCACTCTAACACTAATCAAAAGAGAAAACTGTCACCGGCGCTGACCTGTGGAACCTCCCAATTACGCTCTTCAGGAATGACAGGGGCACTTAACTCCCCAGGAGAGTAAATGACCACCATCAATCATGGCGGAATAACAATGAGCTGCCTTGGCCGCAAATTATTTTTGGGGTATAGAATCCGAGCAGGGGAATTTATGAAAAGTGAAAAGCAACCCAAGGCTTTTTTCTCTCCTCCTCCTCCTCCTCCCCTCTCTAAGGGAGGCTGTTCTGTTCTGCTCTGCCTGGGGGATGAAGCGAAGCCAGCATCGCCGCTAAACAGAATTTATGCCTTTTAATTTACTCAAAAAGGTAGTTAACCATTCCCTGCGCTACAACGCATAACAGAATGCCATTTAAATATAGGGGTCATTTTCATAAAATATTACCCATAATTCTCATGTCCTTGGTTTGTCTAGGGCACGCCACGTATGAGCCACTGTTTCACGCACGCCTTTCCATTTATTCAGCTTAATTGCTTTCATGATTACCTTTATGTCAAGTAGTACAGGTAGATCAAAGCTTGCTTTTTATTTCTCTTATTGCCCCTCTCATTTTATTTTTCATTACCGCATGTGAGCGGTGTTGAATATGGCAGATTAGGGTCTAAACTGTCTTTGGATGAGGTCTAAATTACTCCCTGTTATCGCTTTCAACAGGGAGACGAGCCACAGTAATGTACCTGCTGCTCAGAGAGTAGCCACAGTAATGTGCATGTTGCTCAGAGAGCAGCCACAGTAATGTACCTGCTGGTCAGTGAGCAGCCACAGTAATGTGCATGTTGCTCAGAGAGCAGCCACAGTAATGTACCTGCTGCTCAGAGAGCAGCCACAGTAATGTGCATGTTGCTCAGAGAGCAGCCACAGTAATGTACCTGCTGCTCAGAGAGCAGCCACAGTAATGTGCATGTTGCTCAGAGAGCAGCCACAGTAATGTACATGCTGCTCAGAGAGCAGCCACAGTAATGTACATGCCGCTCAGAGAGCAGCCACAGTAATGTACCTGCTGCTCAGAGAGCAGCCACAGTAATGTACCTGCTGCTCAGAGAGCAGCCACAGTAATGTGCATGTTGCTCAGAGAGCAGCCACGGTAATGTGCATGCTGCTCAGAGAGCAGCCACGGTAATGTACATGCTGCTCAGAGAGCAGCCACGGTAATGTACATGTTGCTCAGAGAGCAGCCACAGTAATGTACATGTTGCTCAGAGAGCAGCCACAGTAATGTACATGCTGCTCAGAGAGCAGCCACAGTAATGTACATGCTGCTCAGAGAGCAGCCACAGTAATGTACATGCTGCTCAGAGAGCAGCCACAGTAATGTACATGCTGCTCAGAGAGCAGCCACAGTAATGTGCATGTTGCTCAGAGAGCAGCCACAGTAATGTACATGTTGCTCAGAGAGCAGCCACAGTAATGTACATGCTGCTCAGAGAGCAGCCACAGTAATGTACCTGCTGCTCAGAGAGCAGCCACAGTAATGTGCATGTTGCTCAGGGAGCAGCCACAGTAATGTACATGCTGCTCAGAGAGCAGCCACAGTAATGTGTATGCTGCTCAGAGAGGAGCCACAGTAATGTACATGTTGCTCAGAGAGCAGCCACAGTAATGTGTATGCTGCTCAGAGAGGAGCCACAGTAATGTACATGCTGCTCAGAGAAGAGCCACAGTAATGTACAGCTGAAGTCAGAAGTTTACATACACCTTAGCCAAATACATTT
Organism: Salvelinus fontinalis; assembly: GCF_029448725.1. NCBI lineage: Eukaryota > Metazoa > Chordata > Actinopteri > Salmoniformes > Salmonidae > Salvelinus > Salvelinus fontinalis. The sequence continues at coordinate 20,309,632 of NC_074693.1, forward strand.
AAACTCAGTTTTTCACAATTCCTGACATTTAATCTGAGTAAAAACTCCCTGTCTTAGGTAAGTTAGGATCACCACTATTTTAAGAATGTGAAATGTCAGAATAATAGTAGAGAGAATGATTTCTTTCAGCTTTATTTCTTTCATCACATTCCCAGTGGGTTATAAGTTTACATACACTCAATTAGTATCTGGTAGCATTGCCTTGAAATTGTTTAACTTGGGTCAAACGTTTCGGGTAGCCTTCCACAAGCTTCCCACAATAAGTTGGATGAATTTTGTCCCATTCCTCCTGACAGAGCTGGTGTAACTGAGTCAGGTTTGAAGGCCTCCTTGCTTGCACACACTTTTTCATTTCTGCCCACAAATTTTCTATATGATTGAGATCATGGCTTTGTGATGGCCACTCCAATACCTTGACATTGTTGTCCTTAAGCCATTTTGCCACAACTTTGGAAGTATGCTTGGGGTCATACTTTGGAAGTATGCTTGGGGTCATTGTCCATTTGGAAGACCCATTTGCGACCAAGCTTTAACTTCCTGACTGATGTCTTGAGATGTTGCTTCAATATATCCATATAATTTCCCTTTCCTCATGTTGCCATCTATTTTGTGAAGTGCACCAGTATCTCCTGCAGCAAAACACCCCCACAACATGATGCTGCCACCCCCGTGCTTCACGGTTGGGATGGTGTTCTTCGGCTTGCAAGCCTCCCCTCTTTCCTCCAAACATAACGGTGGTCATTATGGCCAAACAGTTTGCTTTTTGTTTCATCAGACCAGAGGACATTTCTCCCAAAAGTACGATCTTTGTCCCCATGTGCAGATGCAAATCGTAGTCTGTCTTTTTTATGGCAGTTTTGGAGCAATGGCTTCTTCCTTGCTGAGCGATGTCGATATAGGACTCGTTTTACTGTGGATATAGATACTTTTGAACCTGTTTCCTCCAACAGCTTCACACGGTCCTTTTCTGTTGTTCTGGGATTGATTTGCACTTTTCGCACCAAAGTACGTTCATCTCTAGGTGACAGAACGCGTCTCCTTCCTGAGTGGTATGACAGTAATGTACATGTTACTCAGAGAGCAGCCACAGTAATGTACATTCTGCTCAGAGAGCAGCCACAGTAATGTACATGCTGCTCAAAGAGGAGCCACAGTAATGTACATGCTGCTCAGAGAGGAGCCACAGTAATGTACACGTTGCTCAGAGAGGAGCCACAGTAATGTACACGTTGCTCAGAGAGGAGCCACAGTAATGTACATGTTGCTCAGAGAGCAGCCACAGTAATGTGCATGTTACTCAGAGAGCAGCCACAGTAATGTGGATGTTGCTCAGAGAGCAGCCACAGTAATGTGCATGTTGCTCAGAGAGCAGCCACAGTAATGTACATGTTGCTCAGAGAGGAGCCACATTAATGTACATGCTGCTCAGAGAGCAGCCACAGTAATGCACATGTTGCTCAGAGAGCAGCCACAGTAATGTACATGTTGCTCAGAGAGGAGCCACATTAATGTACATGTTGCTCAGAGAGGAGCCACATTAATGTACATGCTGCTCAGAGAGCAGCCACAGTAATGTACACGCTGCTCAGAAAGGAGCCACAGTAATGTACACGTTGCTTAGAGAGCAGCCACAGTAATGTACACGTTGCTCAGAAAGGAGCCACAGTAATGTACATGCTGCTCAGAGAGCAGCCACAGTAATGCACATGTTGCTCAGAGAGCAGCCACAGTAATGTACATGTTGCTCAGAGAGCAGCCACAGTAATGTACATGCTGCTCAGAGAGCAGCCACAGTAATGCACATGTTGCTCAGAGAGCAGCCACAGTAATGTGCATGTTGCTCAGAGAGCAGCCACAGTAATGTGCATGTTGCTCAGAGAGCAGCCACAGTAATGTACCTGCTGCTCAGAGAGGAGCCACAGTAATGTACCTGCTGCTCAGAGAGGAGCCACAGTAATGTACATACTGCCAGAGAGGAGCCACAGTAATGTACATGCTGCTCAGAGAGCAGCCACAGTAATGTACATGCTGCTCAGAGAGCAGCCACAGTAATGTACATGCTGCTCAGAGAGCAGCCACAGTAATGTACATGCTGCTCAGAGAGCAGCCACAGTAATGTGCATGCTGCTCAGAGAGCAGCCACAGTAATGTGCATGCTGCTCAGAGAGGAGCCACAGTAATGTGCATGCTGCTCAGAGAGGAGCCACAGTAATGTACATGCTGCTCAGAGAGGAGCCACAGTAATGTACACGTTGCTCAGAGAGGAGCCACAGTGATGTACACGTTGCTCAGAGAGCAGCCACAGTAATGTACACGTTGCTCAGAGAGCAGCCACAGTAATGTACACGTTGCTCAGAGAGCAGCCACAGTAATGTACATGCTGCTCAGAGAGGAGCCACAGTGATGTACACGTTGCTCAGAGAGGCGCCACAGTAATGTGTATGCTGCTCAGAGAGGAGCCACAGTAATGTACATGCTGCTCAGAGAAGAGCCACAGTAATGTACAGCTGAAGTCAGAAGTTTACATACACCTTAGCCAAATACATTTAAACTCAGTTTTTCACAATTCCTGACATTTAATCTGAGTAAAAACTCCCTGTCTTAGGTAAGTTAGGATCACCACTATTTTAAGAATGTGAAATGTCAGAATAATAGTAGAGAGAATGATTTCTTTCAGCTTTATTTCTTTCATCACATTCCCAGTGGGTTATAAGTTTACATACACTCAATTAGTATCTGGTAGCATTGCCTTGAAATTGTTTAACTTGGGTCAAACGTTTCGGGTAGCCTTCCACAAGCTTCCCACAATAAGTTGGATGAATTTTGTCCCATTCCTCCTGACAGAGCTGGTGTAACTGAGTCAGGTTTGAAGGCCTCCTTGCTTGCACACACTTTTTCATTTCTGCCCACAAATTTTCTATATGATTGAGATCATGGCTTTGTGATGGCCACTCCAATACCTTGACATTGTTGTCCTTAAGCCATTTTGCCACAACTTTGGAAGTATGCTTGGGGTCATACTTTGGAAGTATGCTTGGGGTCATTGTCCATTTGGAAGACCCATTTGCGACCAAGCTTTAACTTCCTGACTGATGTCTTGAGATGTTGCTTCAATATATCCATATAATTTCCCTTTCCTCATGTTGCCATCTATTTTGTGAAGTGCACCAGTATCTCCTGCAGCAAAACACCCCCACAACATGATGCTGCCACCCCCGTGCTTCACGGTTGGGATGGTGTTCTTCGGCTTGCAAGCCTCCCCTCTTTCCTCCAAACATAACGGTGGTCATTATGGCCAAACAGTTTGCTTTTTGTTTCATCAGACCAGAGGACATTTCTCCCAAAAGTACGATCTTTGTCCCCATGTGCAGATGCAAATCGTAGTCTGTCTTTTTTATGGCAGTTTTGGAGCAATGGCTTCTTCCTTGCTGAGCGATGTCGATATAGGACTCGTTTTACTGTGGATATAGATACTTTTGAACCTGTTTCCTCCAACAGCTTCACACGGTCCTTTTCTGTTGTTCTGGGATTGATTTGCACTTTTCGCACCAAAGTACGTTCATCTCTAGGTGACAGAACGCGTCTCCTTCCTGAGTGGTATGACAGTAATGTACATGTTACTCAGAGAGCAGCCACAGTAATGTACATTCTGCTCAGAGAGCAGCCACAGTAATGTACATGCTGCTCAAAGAGGAGCCACAGTAATGTACACGTTGCTCAGAGAGGAGCCACAGTAATGTACACGTTGCTCAGAGAGGAGCCACAGTAATGTACACGTTGCTCAGAGAGGAGCCACAGTAATGTACATGTTGCTCAGAGAGCAGCCACAGTAATGTGCATGTTACTCAGAGAGCAGCCACAGTAATGTGGATGTTGCTCAGAGAGCAGCCACAGTAATGTGCATGTTGCTCAGAGAGCAGCCACAGTAATGTACATGTTGCTCAGAGAGGAGCCACATTAATGTACATGCTGCTCAGAGAGCAGCCACAGTAATGCACATGTTGCTCAGAGAGCAGCCACAGTAATGTACATGTTGCTCAGAGAGGAGCCACATTAATGTACATGTTGCTCAGAGAGGAGCCACATTAATGTACATGCTGCTCAGAGAGCAGCCACAGTAATGTACACGCTGCTCAGAAAGGAGCCACAGTAATGTACACGTTGCTTAGAGAGCAGCCACAGTAATGTACACGTTGCTCAGAGAGCAGCCACAGTAATGTACCTGCTGCTCAGAGAGGAGCCACAGTAATGTACATACTGCCAGAGAGGAGCCACAGTAATGTACATGCTGCTCAGAGAGCAGCCACAGTAATGTACATGCTGCTCAGAGAGCAGCCACAGTAATGTACATGCTGCTCAGAGAGCAGCCACAGTAATGTACATGCTGCTCAGAGAGCAGCCACAGTAATGTGCATGCTGCTCAGAGAGCAGCCACAGTAATGTGCATGCTGCTCAGAGAGGAGCCACAGTAATGTGCATGCTGCTCAGAGAGGAGCCACAGTAATGTACACGTTGCTCAGAGAGGAGCCACAGTGATGTACACGTTGCTCAGAGAGCAGCCACAGTAATGTACACGTTGCTCAGAGAGCAGCCACAGTAATGTACACGTTGCTCAGAGAGCAGCCACAGTAATGTACATGCTGCTCAGAGAGGAGCCACAGTGATGTACACGTTGCTCAGAGAGGCGCCACAGTAATGTACATGCTGCTCAGAGAGGAGCCACAGTAATGTACACGTTGCTCAGAGAGCAGCCACAGTAATGTACATGCTGCTCAGAGAGGAGCCACAGTAATGTACACGTTGCTCAGAGAGCAGCCACAGTAATGTACATGCTGCTCAGAGAGCAGCCACAGTAATGTACACGTTGCTCAGAGAGCAGCCACAGTAATGTACATGCTGCTCAGAGAGGAGCCACAGTGATGTACACGTTGCTCAGAGAGGCCAGCTAGATGGTGGTGAATAAGTGGCTCATCCTTCGCCCTGCACTTAATACAACAGACACTTGCGCTTATGAGACACGAAGACCAATTTAATTGTCCCATAATATTACAACAATATCAGATTAAATAGTAATTAACTCATAATTACTGATATGAGAGAGAGAGAGAGAGAGAGAGAGAGAGAGAGAGAGAGAGAGAGAGAGAGAGAGAGAGAGAGAGAGAGAGAGAGAGAGAGAGAAAGAAAGCAAAAGAGCAGTATGGTTTTGAAATGATACTTGAAGAAATTAAGGATATTTCCCACTATTTCATAGAATGTGATACTGGTTTCTAATATAATGATGGTTTCTAATATAATAATGGTTTCTAATATAATAATGGATTTGGTAACACTTTAGTTTGTACTCTCTCTCCCTTTCCCTGTTTGGGGGTAGAATCCGCTAAGTTAGAATAGAGTTGTTTAAGCGATCATAATATGTTCATGACACATATTGAAACCTGTTGTGACATATATTGCGTTATTTTATGGCTGGTTATATGACACCTACAGAAGAGTGTAAAAACCTACAAAACCTACCACACAAGACAAAACATTCCATTACATCATAGCCTACATGTCAACAGTATGTTTATGTTATATAACATTTTCTGAAATTGACCATATTAAATAAACATTGTAATTGCGCACACATTGATGTCAGACATGCACCTACCCCAATGCTCTGTTGCTGATGACTGGTATGAATGTAGGAGGAGATTTCAGAAGGAGGACAAGACACCCTCTTTTTGACTGATATAAAGGCATGTACATGATAGGCCTATCTGGCTTATATGATTATGATGGTCATAATTCTTCTTGACAGTGCCATAGTGTATTTTTTTTAGTCCAAGTAAAGTGACACAGGATGGTCATAATGCTTCATGACAGTGTCATGAAGTGTATTATCTACAAGTTATTTAAAATATGACAACAACAAAGGATTTAAGAAACAAACTTTCAAACGAAAGGAAACTTCTTGACAGGGAAAAAACTAATTTGAATAAATGTGGGTTTGACCCTTTTATGTAGGTGTCATAACCAGCCATAAAAAGCAATATATGTCACAAAAGGTGTAAATATATGGGTCATGACAGTGGTAATACCATATTATTACAGGTTATGACAAGTTATGTCAGCTGTTATGACATGGTTATGACCTTGTTATAACGTGTCATGACACAGTGTAAAGTGTTACCACAATGGTAAGGTACGAGACAGCCAAATCCCCCAACCTAATGTTTACCATAGAAATGATCGCTTTAAAAACTCTATTCTAACTTAGCGGATTCCACCCTCAAACTCAGGGAAAAGGAGACAAAGTGCAATCCACAACGCAACACAAACGTTCTACATTACTCCAGGCCCAGGTACAGTCTTTCATTTCCAATAGCTAGCAATTGTGGAAAAGGAGATTGCTATTTTGTTTATACCAGTTGTCTTCTTTAATCCAAAGCAGTTATTTCTCCGTTGATAGATTAAAACACCATGGAATAATATTACCAGCCCACTAGAAATTCCTGGTTGTCAGACATTCTTTTAGTTTTAATTCTGCAGTGATAAAATCAGGACTGCAATCTTGAGATGGCAGCGTTGTAACTCTTATTCAGGGGTGTGCATGGGGAGGAGAAACATTTTGCTGACACAAGCCTATCTAAAACATGGGCTCTATCCCTTATCCCCACCTTTGCATTTAAAAACAGACCTTTTTCCTATCCTGTACAACGTATAAGGAAAATCACATTTTCTCCCTCTTACAAAATACTCCAGGACAGTTCCCCTAGATAATATTTTTTTATTTTAAGTTAACTATACGGATATCTTCCCTTGAATGGTCTACATAGCAAATACAGCAGCTTTAGGCTACAACTGCGGTGTTATTTGTTACTTATTTATTCCTTTGTATTTCAGAGATAATAATTGTATGTCATTCAATCAGGAAAATGGGTGTTCTTTTTTCATTCCAAAAAATATCAAATTATACACATTTCCCTAATTAGGCTAATTTAAAATCTGCAAAGGTGTCCATGATACATTTTAGAGACAGAAGCAGGCGCATTAAATAAGAATATGATCCATTCCGTCCCAGTGCTACTTGGCGTGCCATTCCTTCCCAGTGCTACTTGGCGTGCCATTCCGTCCCAGTGCTACTTGGCGTGCCATTCCCTCCCAGTGGTACTTGGCGTGCCATTCCTTCCCAGCGCAACTTGGCGTGCCATTTCTTCCCAGTGCTACTTGGCGTGCCATTCCTTCCCAGTGCTACTTGGCGTGCCATTCCTTCCCAGTGCTACTTGGCGTGCCATTCCTTCCCAGTGCTACTTGGCGTGCCATTCCCTCCCAGTGCTACTTGGCGTGCCATTCCCTCCCAGTGCTACTTGGCGTGCCATTCCCTCCCAGTTCTACTTGGCGTGCCATTCCCTCCCAGTGGTACTTGGCGTGCCATTCCCTCCCAGTGGTACTTGGCGTGCCATTCCCTCCCAGTGGTACTTGGCGTGCCATTCCCTCCCAGTGCTACTTGGCGTGCCATTCCCTCCCAGTGCTACTTGGCGTGCCATTCCGTCCCAGTGCTACTTGGCGTGCCATTCCGTTCCAGTGCTACTTGGCGTGCCATTCCTTCCCAGTGCTACTTGGCGTGCCATTCCTTCCCAGTTCTACTTGGCGTGCCATTCCTTCCCAGTTCTACTTGGCGTGCCATTCCTTCCCAGCGCTACTTGGCGTGCCATTCCTTCCCAGCGCTACTTGGCGTGCCATTCCTTCCCAGTGCTATTTGGCGTGCCATTCCTTCCCAGTGCTATTTGGCGTGCCATTCCTTCCCAGTGCTATTTGGCGTGCCATTCCTTCCCAGTGCTACTTGGCGTGCCATTCCTTCCCAGTCTACTTGGCGTGCCATTCCTTCCCAGTGCTACTTGGTGTGCCATTCCTTCCCAGTGCTACTTGGCATGCCATTCCTTCCCAGTGCTATTTGCCATGTCATTCCTTCCCAGTGCTACTTGGCGTGCCATTCCTTCCCAGTGCTATTTGCCGTGTCATTCCTTCCCAGCGCTACTTGGCTTTGAAACATCCAGGGTGAACTATGGATTGGCCATGTCCAAACCTCCGTCCCTTCCCCCAGTGAAAGGTGTAGGTGAGGTTCGGGTTATATATCCACCACTTACTGGAAAAAACACCCTTCAGGGGGCTAAAGTGCTCCCTGTGCCCTCCAATATATTTTCTATGGTCTAATTAATTGTGTAAGCAATCTCAATGACTTTGTGCCCTGGGAAGCGCCCGCTCCAGTGTACTCCTTAAGTCTGTTATCCTTTAAAAAAAATATCTTAGGAGGCAACGTCAGACAACTCAACTTCATTTGTCTTTTGGCAAGTTTGATGGCTATGCATTTAAAAACCCATTCAATCTTATAAACCAAAAATGTTATGTACTCAGCTGTGATGGTCCTTCGTTCATCTGCTATTTATATGCTAATATCCACTCTCACTGGAAGGTAATTATTACAGCAAACCAATAACTCAGGTGTATGGGCTGCTGGAGCAAGGCGGCTGGGCCAGGGGAATGCCCGGCCAGGGGAATGGAATTAAGCGCTGCGAGTCGGTCGGTCGGAGGACACACTCAAGACTGCTGGAGGTGAAAAACTCTTTAAGTTGTCCTCCATTGTCTATGCAGACAATGTAATGCCCCTCACTGCCAGGCTGTCCCTTGTGGCTGTAAGACAGCATTCAGTCTCAGAAACACACAAGTCCACAGACAAACAGACAGACACCATCTCCTCAGTATATTACATTATGCATTACTGTGGAGGGAGAATGTGTTCTGTGAAGATTGTAAAGGCTTTAATGCAAGAATCATTTAAATGCATTTACTTTCTTTACATAAGAAAATGTAGCCTGACGCAAAATGTGCTTTGGTCTTGGAAAGCATTTCCAGTCACATAGTGATTGATGTTAATGAGTATTTCCACCATGCATATATAGCCTAGCTACTATTCGATTGGTTCTGTGGTCAAGAGCCATGTCCAAATACTATGTGGTACTTTGTAGCAGCATTTGATAAAAAGAGTTTCTGTCATAAAGTAATGAAGTGAGAAAAGGCATATTGGGTAAATAAGATTCAACGGGAGGGAGAGGATCTGACATGAAGACAAACAGAAGGGGGACTGAGGGATGCTTTGGGGACGTGGAGATAGGTACCAGCCAATAGTAAATGGTCCATATTCCAGACCTACTACCGGACTGGGTGTCTGGGGGATACACTAATGAGGGCCCCTTAGGGGCCTCCCCCGGGACCTCATCCTGGAGGGGACCGCCAGGTCACCTGACAGATGAAGTTATATATGTCTACATCCTCCAAACGACACTGTCAGCTTCCCCAATGTCTTTATCCTGAACGTCTGGAACAGGCAGAGTGGGCCAACCAGCGACGTGACACGGGCGCAATCATAGGATGATGAGACTATTACTTAGCCCATCTGATGAATATATTTGAACTATGTCTAGATAAATGCATGCTGAAAGTGGTTCACATTAAATAGGCCCAGTCTCTGAACATCATAAAGATAATGACATTCGGGGATATAACAACAGTTATCCTGCTTACTGATCTCAAATGAGTGATCATGTGCTTGACTGAACCCTGTACAGATCAGTGGTCAGTGTGGATCAGGAGTGCAGAGGGTGAAGACAGACTAGGCCTGCCAAGCCTCTCCGTTAGCTCCCAGACAGAGTGTGGAGTGGTGCTAACATTAATACCAGTCAGTCTGTAGATATTGTACACACGGCCTGATCAGGTGAGGATGAAGCACAGAACAGGCAGGGGGAAAGACTCTCTCTGTTTATCTCCAGTTTCCCAATGTGAAAAACAGAGAGACATCAATTACTGCTCTTCCTCCTGGTCCTGATAAGATGCCTTATCTGGGTAAACAACGCAATATTCATCCCATGCTGCATGTTCAATGTGTGGGGAGGGGGTTGAAAAGGTGCCTGCTTTACAAATACTCCCTTCTTTACCATAAACCTCAGTGACCAATAATTAAAGGTGCTTAAATGAGATCCAGCCAGCTGCAGAGTGCTGGTGTCAGACACATCCACCTCTTCCATTTATCAAATGGGTGCCACTGCCAGCAGACAGAAAGAGAGAGAGGAGGGGTACTGCTGGAAGAAGGATACTGCTAGAAGAAGGGGGATACTGCTGGAGGAAGAGGGATACTGCAGTACAGCAGGCACTCAGTCTGGATGTGGGTTAAGGTTTGGCCCTTTCATTTACAATAGGACTAGGATGGAGAAGTGGGTCCTACATGGAGTATGGATTGCTCAATCAAATATCAAATTGATGTCAAGAGTACATTTTAATTAAAGCAGTTTTCATGGATACGTTTAAAACAAGCATACTTTGCTTTCTGTTGTACTCACTGAAGCCCGATAGAGAATTAACGCAACATATAATTAAAACGTAACATAAATGATCCAAATCCATGATTGGATCTCATAAATGTTTCTGTGTTATGTTATGCAACTGTGAGGAGGTACAATGTAGTGTAGTCCTGCAGGCTGAAGCCATACAAATATACTAACTACAAGGCTATTAAGGGTTGAGTTGTTTTGGTAATTACTTTGTTCCTTGACTTCACGTCTATGTTTTTATGTCAGTGGAGTGAGAAGCAGCTAAACTACCATCTTTACCTTTTGGATTTCTCAATTTTACTCCCAATCAGCACGGGTTTATTGAGTCGAAAAAGCAATCACATCCTTGTCAGAGCCCCGATAAAGCGAATACAGTAATGAAATGCTTTTAAGGGTAAAAAGGAAAAACTAATTATGATAAAGGACTTTAAGTTGTTGCTTTATCACACGGCATTGGAAATGTTGTCTGACAGTGATAAACCTTTACAGGTAGCAGTATGGCGCTCTGTCACTGTCACTTCTCCGCGTTCCCTCAAACGCAACGCTCTCGCTCGCTCTCCCTGCCCAGTTAAAAAGGGACATCAGGTGTCATAATGATGAGTCTCATAACTGCTAGGTATGCGTAGTATTCCAGAGAGGGAGAGAAATGGTTCTGTCTATTAATACCTAAAGCCCTGCCTCTCCATTCTCTCTCGCTGTACTAATCTCAGCCTGATGCGTTCCATTTCAATACCGCTATCATACCTCGCACAAATGTCCAACTATTCATTTTTTTAATACAACTACTGTGGTTTTTCCACTTCCAGGCCCTGAAACTATTTAAAATAAAAGACATTACAGAAGTGCTGAACATGGAATTAGATTTGAGGGACTTTTGCCTTCAGGTGTTAATGGTATTGAGGCCATGGACAACATGTCAATGATGCCGCTCACTTTTTCCAATGAGAAAATCAATAACAATAACATGTGGGATTTCACAGTTTTCAGAGAAGATCTGAACATAAATATGTAAAAGTGAAGAGGATAAAGATGTCTGTATTAAAAACACAGCAACTGATGCATACTGCATTAGTGCAATCTACTTACTTGTATTTTAAAAAATTATTTTACCTGTGGATAATAGAGACCACACACAGATATCTGCACACTGACGTTTGTTAAATGATCCTCAGTACCGTACTGATAGTTGTCAATCCCTCGAGCCAGGCCGTTAACCCACTGTTCCCCGGGAACCGAAAACGTGGATGGCGATTAAGCCCCCTCTCTGATTCAGAGGGGTTGGGTTAAATGCAGAAGACACATTTCAGTTGAATGCATTCAGTTGTACAACTGACTAGTTATCCCCCTTTCCCTACTCGTATGGGGAGGCAGGTAGCCTAGTGGTTAGAGCGTTGGACTAGCAACCGAAAGGTTGCAAGATCGAATCCCCGAGCTGACAGGGTAAAAATGTGTCCTTCTGCCCCTGAACAAGGCAGTTAACTCACTGTTCCTAGGCCGTCATTGAAAATAAGAATTTGTTCTTAACTGACTTGCCTAGTTAAATAAAAATAAAAAAGTATGGCAAGTGGCAAACTTCTTCCTCTCTGTGGGTAATACGTTGTGAAATAGTGCCCTCTGCTGGTAAAAATATATACTTGCAACCAGGCTGAGAAGTCACATCAACAACTGGAGAGTAAAAAGGACGAATGCATGCAAAGAAAAATATGATCTGGATTTCTTGCAAATTACTATATTTCTTGACACCTGCCCTTCTTGCTAAATAATGTTTTCATTGTACTCACCACTCTGCGATGCCTGGCCTTGTAGTCAATGTGCAGGTCTTCATGTTTCTGGAGAGCTCTCTCCAGTGACGACTTCAAGTCTATGGCACGTCTGAGGAGCGGTTCTGGCACACCCGCCTTGGTGAAAACCTTGGGAGAAAGTATTTAACTTTTTGCCTGTCCTGGAACATGTACACAGGTCCTAAATAGTATCAACATTACTATCAAGCTGTCCTGGAACATGTACACAGGTCCTAAAGGACCATTATTTTGGTTTATCCATGTTTGATGATAGAGAGCATCTTGGCTGGCTACATCACTGCTTGGTACGGCAACTTCAAAGCTAATGCAAGGCGCTACAGAGGGTGGTGAGTACGGCCGAGTACATCACAGAGGCAGAGCTCCCTGCCATCCAGGACCTCTATACCAGGTGGTGTCAGAGGAAGGGCCAAAAAGTTGTCAAAGACTCCAACCACCCAAGTTCTCTCTGCTACCGCACAGCAAGTGGTACCAGTGCACCAATTCTGGAACCACACACTCACACTGACACCCCAACACACACACACTTACAAACATAGGCTGCTGCTACTGTCATTTATTATTCCTGTTGCCTAGTCATTTTACCCCTACCTATATGTACATATCTACCTCAATTACCTCGTACCCCTGCACATCGAATAGGTACTGGTACTCCATGTATATAGCCATGTTATTACCTGGTACTCCCTGTATATAGCCATGTTACTACCTGGTACTCCCTGTATATAGCCATGTTACTACCTGGTTCTCCCTGTATATAGCCTTGTTACTACCTGGTACTCCCTGTATATAGCCATGTTACTACCTGGTACTCCCTGTATATAGCCTTGTTACTACCTGGTACTCCCTGTATATAGCCATGTTACGACCTGGTACTCCATGTATATAGCCATGTTATTACCTGGTTCTCCCTGTATATAGCCATGTTACTACCTGGCACTCCCTGTATATAGCCATGTTACTACCTGGTACTCCCTGTATATAGCCATGTTACTACCTGGTACTCCCTGTATATAGCCATATTACTACCTGGTACTCCCTGTATATAGCCATGTTACTACCTGGTACTCCCTGTATATAGCCATGTTAGTTTTACTCTGTATTGTTATTCACTGGGTATTTATTCCTCGTGTCACTATGATTATTTTTTTTGCCCCTTTTCTACCCAATTTCGTGATACCAATTGGTAGTTATAGTTTTGTCCCATCACTGCAACTCCCGTACAGACTCAGGAGCGACGAAGGTCGAGAACCATGCATCCTCCGAAACACGACCCCACCAAGCCGCAATGTTTCTTGACACACTGCTCACTTAACCCGGAAGCCAGCCGCACCAATGTGTCAGAGGAAACACCGTACACCTGGCGACTGTGTCAGCGTGCATGCGCCCGGCCCGCCACAAGGAGCCGCTAGACCGCGATAGGACAAGGATATCCCGGGCTGGCCAAACCCTCCCCTAACCTGGACGATGCTGGGCCAATTGTGCGCCACCTCATGGGTCTCCTGGTCGCGGCCGGCTGAGAAAATGCCTGGGATCGAACCCGGATTCTTAAGTAAGCATTTCACTGTTAGTCTACTCCTGTTGTTTACTAATAAGCATGTGACAAATACAATTTGGTTTGAATGATGTGCACAGCCCACTGTTTTTGAAAATCAGTTGAATTTGAAGCCCTACCTGAACCCAGTACTGGACGACAGGCAGGTGTTTAGTGCTGAGCAGTTTGTGCAGGTCCTTCATGGTGTTCACCACTGCTTCATTTTCCTCTGTCTCCTTTAACTTTAAATCTGTGGGGATTGAGGAAAAGTACTGAAAGGTGACATTCCTTCCCTGTCTGGCACATTTAAAAAAAGCAGCACTTCTTATTCAGCGTGGTCTTTTTGAAGTGTTGATTAGAACTCTTTCGAGAATTATGTTAAAGGTTATGTGGGTTCCTATAGATGTACCTGTCCTGTGTGAGTGACTACTCACCTGTGGAGAGGTTAAAGGTTACGTGGGTTCCTATAGGTCTAACTGTCCTGTGTGAGTGACTACTCACCTGTGGAGAGGTTAAAGGTTATGTGGGTTCCTATAGATGTAACTGTCCTGTGTGAGTGACTACTCACCTGTGGAGAGGTTAAAGGTTACGTGGGTTCCTATAGGTCTAACTGTCCTGTGTGAGTGACTACTCACCTGTGGAGAGGTTAAAGGTTACGTGGGTTCCTATAGATGTGAGTGACTACTCACCTGTGGAGAGGTTCAGGTCCAGGCTGTATTTGTGAGATATGAGTCCTGTGTTGCGTATGAATGCATCTTCTTCCAGAATATCCTCCATATCGCTGTCTTCATCACTAGGATCCTCTTCCTCCTTCTCCTCATTGGTTTTCGTTGCTGTACTTGTCTCTGGATTCTTGGGTTCCCTCTGGAGCTCCAAGTCTTTACTACAACAGGGCTGTTCGTCTAGGTCACTGGAGGTGCTAGTCTTCTCATTAGGCACAGAAGAGACAGAAACGGTTGAATAATTGGCTGGGGTTGAGGTATCTAGGTCACTGAGGTCAAACTCTACAGGCAGAAGCAACTTCATGCAGTTGTTTATCTCTGTAAGACACTCTTCAATCTCTTCTGAGGCATCTGAGAAGAAGCAACAACAACACAGAAAAGTTAGACATTAACTACACTCAATGCATGAAAACCCTGAACCTGGTGTATAAAGGAAGTGATACAATATAATTATTATAATGATAATAAAAACAATAGTAATAATATGTAAGGTGTGCACCTTCCATTTCCTTGGTGGCCTTTTCAACTTTGTCTTTATAAATCCTCTCCAGTCTTTTCTGTCTCTCCTCCTCTCGTTTCCTCTCAGCTAGTGTTCTGGCCTGAACATCATGAAAGTCCACCTGAAAGGAACACAAACAAACAAGATTATTGCAAAACAGCACTTCATTTACTTGTTTTACTGTGACCTTTAAAATTATATAATACGGGTAATCATCCTTCTTACCTTTTTAACCTGCTTGAGAAAGTGGTAGCCCAAGGCCAGTTTCTTATAGGCTTCTCCGTAAGTGGCCTGCCATTCTTGCACAGTTTTGATGGCAATGGTCTTCAGCTTTCGGGCCACCTCTTTGGGTGGTGGCAGAGGCTCATCTGAGTCCGTCTCCACTGTCAGGTCCAGAAACTCCTGGAAGTTGTCCACCAGCAGGACCCTGAAGTGGTGTGAGCGTGTGAAGAGTTCACTGACCATCTGGAAGGCCGACAGGCGGATCTCAGCATGCTCCTGGGCCAGCTGCGTCATGGTCAGGTGGTAGAAGTGCTCAATGTAGTCGTTGGAAACTCTGTTAGAGGAGAAGTTGTGTTTGACAGAATTAAAATTGTACTCATTTGTATGTAAAGTTGAAGCGGAATAAGTAAATTAGCTATAGGAAAGAACTTCCTACTTGCATATCTTTTTCACTTCCTTCAGTTTATTTGGATTTAGTTGTGGTTCCCCAGATGTGGTCAACTCTTCCACGAGCTCTGACAACTTATCTCGTTGTGCGTGTTCCATCCTTTTACCTGAAGCGAGATAAACCACGAACAGTAACGGTAGTATGCAAATTAGCACAAATGTAAAAAGCAATGTAGCTAACTAAGCCAACGGTGACACCCCTGGGTATACTTGAATTAAAGTGGTAGCTAATGGCATTTAAAGAGACTAGATAAAACAAACTAGCTATATGCTAGCTGGCAAATACGTAGGCAAAGACCACTTCACGAGCGAGACACTTACTAACTCCAGTACAGTACGTCCACATAGATTTCCTTTAAAAATATTTCATGAAGAATTCACGACAGCCGTATTTAATCATAATTCATAATTGTGAGCTTATGAAAGACATTGCTGGCTGCTACAGTGTCTGGTCTTCTAGCTACTGTAGCAAGGTCTGTAGCAAAGACAGCTAGCTAGCTCCTCCTAAATGCCTGTCATGCTGAGCATGCGTCGCCCAGCCCTAGCCAATCAGCTGCTTCAGACAAAACACAGTAACTTCCGGTCAGGAATTTTCTGCGCCTTCAGTAGGACACAATATCCCGAGAGGATCCCTATGATAGATGCTTCAGGTTGTTTTAGCGTTCATAGCAATGGTTATTAACTGTACTGTAGGAATGGAACGTAAATCACAGAAAATAGATGTAGTGGTGGCAGCTGCAGGGAAGTACTTGCAGGGTTGGGGAGTAACTGATTACATGTTATCCGTTACATGTAAGGGATTACAAAAAAATGGTAACTGTAATATTTTACGTTACCAGCAAAAACAGTATCAGATTAGATGCTTTTGAAAAACTAGATCATTACTTCGAGGATTACTTATAAATTCAGAGGATGTTTAAGAAAAACAATCTATGTAACTTTTCTGTTTTCTCAATGACATTCAAATCAGCATTGAAAAAAGGCGCAAATTTAAGTTTGTTCCACCTGAGCGAGTCTGACCACAAGTCATTGACCACTATGATGACACAACAAATGTATTTGATGGATCGCGGGAAAAGAGCAGCAATAGGTTTTTGTAGGCTACAGTCTGAGCTATGTCTTCCAATGTTGCGACTTCGGTCGGCATCCAAAGACGATCAAATTTGAATAAACGCTTGGTAAGGCTGACAGCAGTGGTGTAGTCTACGGCGATACGGATATCACAAATTATTAGTGTTGGGAAAAGTACTCAATTGTCATACTTGAGTAAAAGTAAATTTACCTTAATAGAATTAATAGAAATTGACTCAAGTAAAAGTGAGTCACCCAGTAAAATACTACTTTTGTAAAAGTCTAAAAGTATTTGGGTTTAAATGTACTTAAGTATCAAAAGTAAAAGTATAAATAATTTAAACTTCCTTATATTAAACAAACCAGACGGCACAATTTTCTTGTTTTTATTTTATTTACGGATAGCCAGGGGCACATTCCAACATAATTTACAAACAAAGCATTTGTGTTTAGTGAGTTCGCCAGATCAGAGGCAGTAGGGATGACCAGGGATGTTCTCTTGATAAGTGTGTGAATTGGACCATTTTCCTGTCAAAATGTAACGAGCACTTTTGGGTATCCGGGAAAATGCATGGAGTAGAAAGTACATTGTTTTCTTTAGGAATGTAGGGAAGTAAAAGTTTCCAAAAATATAAATAGTAAAGGACAGATATCCTCCAAAACTACTTAAGTAGTACTTTAAAGTATTTTTTAAAAGTACATTACACCACTGCTTATTATGATATCTACATAGCGCATTGATGTGAATCACACTGCTGCTCTCTCATTTAGCTATTTGCGCCTTACAGATTGTGGTTGTTGTGGATGGCTGTTCACAAATCTAAATGTGTATTTGAACCCAAAAATGGTTAAATTCAAGAAGTTTAAGCTGCCTATAGATTATTGTTTTTTTTTTTAAATGCCCTCTTCAACAGCTGAATAGTGTGGATCCAAGCCTATTGAATACATGTGGGGCTTTTTTGCTCAATCTAATTTATGCTGATAAAAAAAAAATCCATTGGCATAATGGACACATGCTCAAACTTGCACACTTTTGATTGACTTAAAGTGGCAATCTGTAGTTGCTACATCCATATTTGGACTTATACATTATATATATATCCATTGATTATTGAAGAATGTAACTTATAAATGCCTCATGAGTTGAGTTCAACTGTCACACTCCCAGAACCCAAAATATAAGCTTGTTTTTTCCCAAAGTTTGTAAACATTGTAAATGTAACAAACACTGTATAGCCTCATAACATGGTTAAAATAATCATGCTGATATCATGGATGGTCAGTCCTTGCATCCATAGCTCTGTCTATTAATCTGAGAGTGGTTACATTTCTGCCCATCCTTCAGCTTTTTACCAAAACAGGGGCGGGTTGGTGTTTTGTTATTATTATACCTGTGGATTTACCTTTTAAACAGCTGCATATTATCAAGGTATCAAAGTTTACCTTTTAGCCAACTAAAAGGTAAACAATAGGCCTATAGCAAATGCAGCATATGGCATTCATTTTTCACATGTAAATAGCACTTTTCAGTAGTGCTCAAAGCATGCCATTCCATGAGCACAGCATTTATTTTTTCAACTTGAATCAATGAGCCCAATCAGTCGACCATGACAACAAAATCATAAACAACAGAGTAGGGCTGGCTAATAAGTCCTTAGTTTTGGGGTCATGCTCAGGTAAAACAATTAGGCTAATCTATACTTCCATATTCCCAAATCCTATTCTTGAAGATCATGGGGTATAACTTTTATTGGAATGACTGGAGTTCTGACTTCAGAAGTTACAGGGTGTGTTGCGTGGCGGTGTCCGTTTGCCTGGTGTAGGACCATAACGGGTTAATATTAGTGGAATATGGTGGAGGATTTTTAATGAGGGTAGGGTAAGTTTCTTCATCATTTTGTGTCACAAAGTATAATGGATTTATACACCAGTCCAGTTGGTGGCGGTAAAATGCAACATATTGGATGCCATCCGCCACAAAATATCATTGAAGAAAAGAAGGACACACCCAAATACAGTACGTATGAACACAGATTGAACAATGAGACAGATATTTGGCCGGAGTATAAATGTGAAGCATCCGCTTCGCGTTTACACTCACTACCACATGTGGTAGTAAGTTTTGTAGACTTTACCCTTTGCAAAAGTTTAGGAGCGCAAAGGCGAATTGCACACGCGCCCTTGACAAAGAAGGCGTTCCCTAACGGAAATATGCAGATGTATGCTAGAACGCGCCAATAGGATCTCGCTAGCTCGTGCTTGGCTCTGCCCACCTTGCTTGTTCTGCCCACTATGACTAATTTGTTACCATTGGAAACCATTGGTTTAGTTATAAAAAATGTTTGGTATGAAGATAGGCAGAAACTGCTTAATAGATATCCCCGATCACACTTGTAGGCGATGTGATGGCGACGTTGACTTCGATATACTTGATTTGACGAAAATGAAAACGTGTCAGTTTGTATTACTCCAACCACGTGAAAGTGACAATGTTCAACTACTTACGATATTGGATCGAGTCTAGGTTTTGCTTTAGATTGAGAGAAAATGGACAAATAAGGAAGAATTTCCCACTTTCTCTCATTGACTTCTCAAAACCCAAACTCTGGCTTGGTCTGTTTAGCAAGCGTTCACGGATGTCTCGCGATGTTGCGCCTCTGGATTTAGAAGGTCTATAACACGTTTTGGAACGTTCAGATAGAAATGTGTTATGTAGAACAAACATGCCTCTATACAAGAAATCCTGTAGGCTCTAATTATGGCATTACTATCTGCAACGTTCGAGAACGTTTTGGCAAATAAACATGTTCATCTTCAATCCTTAGTCTATTACTGTCAATGGTTCAACCCGTTGACATCTAAGTTTCCATGTGGTTCGTTAAACATAAACTGTCAACCCAATTGTCATAAATGACCATTCTTTAATAGTAGGAATATTAATACTATTAGGACAATCAATGTCAGTGTTCCATTCTCAGACTACATATATGCCATGGATCAAACCACTATTCATCACTCACTATCATATTCAGTCTGATAAAGTAGCACACCAATGTTTATGGAGATGTGTTGGGTGGAGAGAAAGAAAGACAGGAACCAATTTGAGTTCTTTTATCAGCAATCGTTTTTGAACAATCAATCTATCCTACCAATATAAACATGCATGCTCAGTTTCTAAATGGTCTCTCCACAATAACAATACTAAACAGTTCAGAAGCAACCAGCCAAGATGAAAAAAAAGGTGGGATTGATGGTAGGTACTGAAACATATGGTAAGATTACCCTTTGTAATCTCAAGGAACAATTTGGACCAACTGTAGCCCCTTGTGAAATCTGCAGCAATTTGTGTTAGTCATACAAAATGTCTTAAAAATCAGCACTAGATCATAAAAAATGAAGAGCAAAAAATATAATAATTATCCTCTTTAATTACAATGCACAATGTTAATCACTGAAAAATAGGAAACTAAAGATAGAATAATTGAGTATTTTGGATTGACTATATCAGAGTTGTATAACTAAATCAATATAAAAAGTGATGAATTAACCCATCCATTTGTGGGTGAGGAAACAATTATGCATCTCCAATCTTCACACACACAAACTAGGAAGACCACTGGTTATTACAAAACACTGGAAAAGATAAGTATTTTGTAAGCTCTATGCTGGACCACTTGTCAAGTCTTCTTCAGGTGGTGAGAAGACCTGGCATGTTCCCTTGCAAGAAAAATCCACTATGCTCCTCAAAAGTGTACAGAGTATACTGTAGGTCAGTGTACAAGGTTGCCATGAAGTACCTCAAGCAACAACAGTGTGCTTGTTCACACCTGATCAGTGGAAGGTCTATGGAGTTCTTAAAATGTTTCTCATTAACATTTTGAGACCTGAATCTGTACACAAATGATCAATTCTCTAGTATTTACAAGATCGAGTGTATCGTCCCAGATCTGCAATCACAGATTTCACAGGGGGACAAACACAAGATGACCAATTTCAAAGTATTTCTATTTATTCCCCCCCCCCCCCCCCCCAACATGGCTACATAGAAATGATGTAACTTGTGCGCATCATGAAATTAGTGCCATTATGTCACAAACACCAATGTGGTCAGCCTGTAAATCTGAAGTAAGTCTGGTTTAACTAAGGTAAAGGGCAGAAGCTCCTGTTATGATATTGGAGCAATACAGAGTTTTAACGTGCCACACTACCGATTGGACTCTAGGTTAAAATAAAAGTCAAAACATCAACACTTTAAAAACAAAAGTCTGTTAGTCAGTCTAATTTCACAAATCTGCCCAAGGTGATTTGGGAATATTCTCCATAGTGAGAGGCAGTTTTGGCAGGTCGAGGACGAGAGGTCGGTAGGTGGGCTGTGGGGTGATTTCGGCTCAGTCACATGGTGGAGCATTGCCATTGGGGCAGGGGCTAGAGGTTCTGCTGGGGGATCCACTGCACTCAGACTGGACCCGCTGGTCATAGTCAAGGTGTATCCATCACATCACATGATGTACACCTTCTCAGCTTGGGAGAAGCTGAAGACTTCTTTGGTTCTGGGGCAGATCACCTTGTCATCTTGACGAATGGATAGAAGAGACTAGAGGAAGGAGAAATGATTAACATGAATAATAACAATTACTCCATTGCAAAGATGAAATGTGTGGGATGTAGAGACTCACGTTGTATCCGTAAACATAGCCGTTGGGCAGCATCATGGGTGGGTTGTTCTCATTCATCACCTCCCCAGAGATTTTGCACACCAGACGGGAGTTGGCACAGTGTGCCATGGGTAGGGGCTGGGCCAGTTTGTTCAGGGACTTGCTGCACACGGGGCAGTCAGGGTTTTTAGAGGTGCCATCCTCCTTATAACACTGACTGCGAGCAGAAAGATTAAGGGCTAAAACTGTATCTTTCACTTTACATTCCAGTACTTAACAGCTGGAGGTCTTTGGCAGAACACATTGAGCCAAATATTTTGAAGACCTTGAATTTGATGTGCAGTTTTAGATAAGTAATTATAGAGACCTGGCCATCACAACCAAAAGGAGACAATGTGCATCACCAAAACAAGCAGATGACAGAGCACCACATGTTACTGGTTGAAACAGCTAAACTAAGGAGCACAGAGCGGTGACCAGAAAAGATACGGAGTTTTGATAGCAGACAGGCCAGCCTGGAGTGTGATGGTAAACACAGAGTTGTTGCCCAGCTGATGTAATCTGTAGTTGTCGTATCTGAACTGTTGGATCAGCATTTTCCAGCGGGCAGGGTCCAGGAGATCCTGTGAGGGTTGACGGACAAAGAGATGATCAGACCTGATCACAGGCCTACAGTATTTGACATACACAAAGGAATATGCACACTACAGGCTAGGGCATTACTATGGTATTACCTTATAAGGGGAGATATGGGTGTCTGAGGGGAACGCCAGCATACCCATCACCTGCCGCACCTCGTCCAGCTGACCCCCCTCTGCTTGGCTGAAGTGCTTCCGCGCATGTCTGTGAAAAACATGGATCATGATTGTTCTCATTTGAACTTTAAATATGTCTCAATGTTAACCTGAATATTTTATTACAGGATGTGCAATGTCAGCAGAAACGGTTTCCTACCTGACGGCGTCCATGCGCTTGTTCTGTCGGATGAGCTCGATAAACTCCTGGATTCGCAGACTAAACTCCAAACAGCTCTGGAAGGAGAAGCATCAATGAGTTAATATGTACATATAATGTACGAGACATCATGATCTACTAACAGACATGGCATAATCTCCTGCCTTACCTTCATCTTGCGGAGGCGTGATTTGTTGTCATGACACCAGGCCAAACAGGTGGCGGTTTCCTGTCGCTCTAGCGACTCCTCCACCTCTTTGGCTGTGAGGAACATCTCAATGTTGACCAGGTCCTGAAGGACAGGGAGAAAGAGGGGTCATGTGAAATAGAGACAGCACAGAAAATATAGTTCTCTAAACAATTACAATACTAGCAGCCATTGGAGATACTACCAAAGTATTTTACTGTAAAGGATAAGAAACTATAAATAGTATACACGTAATCTTGTATGCATATTGACGATGAGAAGTGGGACGCACCTCAATGCCACTTTGCCGTGCCAGTTTGACCGCTGTGTTGTAATAGCCACACCGCAGCAAGTGTTCTACCATCATGCGGTCCATTCGTTTCTTCTTCCAGACATTGACGCCCACTGGCTGGTCGCTGCTGTGTTCCTTCAGGTGTTCAATCCTCCGCTTACACAGCTTAGCACTCTCATCCTCCGCCTGGATGGACTCAGCAGCCTATCCAATATTGACATGTTCTATACTTACTGCATGTAGTACTTGAGCTCTGCTCTGCTGGATCCTCTTCATTTTACTGCTTTGATTAACTTATGTTGGTAAATCATTGTTTTGAAATCACTCAATAAACATGTACAAGATTTAACAAGTACTTAAGAAATTTGCAAACGTGAAGTTGGCTGAAATATTGGTAGCTAAACTATCTGGGGTTGATCGAGGAATACTGTAAATAAATATACAAATCTGCACAGCAACATTTCAATGCTAACTGTTCAGAGGGCAACTACCTTCCTCTTCAGGGCACTGAGCTTCTCCACCACCCCATCCAGAAGGGACACCACAGAATCCACCACTGGGAAACTGCTGAGGGTCTTCTCCAGCTCTGCCACCACCATGGTTACGTGACTCGTCTCCCGGTCAATGTTCTTCTGTGCAGCTCTGAAGCGCTTGTTCAGAGTTTCATATGGTACCTGTACATATGATCAATGCAAAAGCTACATGAGGTGGTTTCAGTCATCCATTTTGACCATTTAGGGTTCATTATTTGGCTGAAGTTTCCAAATATTTGATCCATAACCTCTAGTTGAGTGTACAAAACCTAATGAACATGTGCTTTTTCCTTGACAGACACGACCAGATGAAAACTACACTACACTATATATATATATATATACACACAGAAGTATGTGTACATCCCTTCAAATTAGTGGATTCGGCTATCTAAGCCACACCCGTTGCTGACAGGTGTATAAAGTCAAGCACACAGCCATGCAATCTTCAGGCATACATTCAACGTGGCAGAGTCATACGATACCACCTTTCAAACAAGTCAGTTCGTCAAATTTCTGCCCTGCTAGAGCTGCCTCGGTCAACTGTAAGTGCTGTTATAAATGGGTTTCCATGGCCGAGCAGCCGCACACAAGCCTAAGATCACCATGCACAATGCCAAGAATCAGCTGGAGTGGTGTAAAGCTTGCCGTCATTGGACTCTGGAGCTTTTGAAACGTGATCTCGTGGAGTAATATTTAACACTTCACCACTTGGCTGTCCGACATACAATTCTGAGTTTTGCGGATGCCAGGAGAAAGCTACCTGCCCCAATGCATAGTGCCTAGGGCTGTTGCGTTGACCGTATTACAGCCACACTGGCGGTCACGATTCATAATGGCAGTCAAATTCCACATGACCAATTAGTCACGGTAATTAGGCTTCTCCAAGCTCTGATGCTGCTGGTCATTAGTAGCCTACCAAACTTGCTAACGGCCTGGTACTCAGTACTCTATTGTCCCTCTAATCACCCCGTCATCAATGCAAATGTATTCGAAAATCGAATCAAAACACTTTTGCGCAACATTTCTATAGGCTATGCAATTGCGGGAGAAAACAGTGATGGCCGCTAATAAAAAGAGGTTCCCATCAGCTTTCTATAGGCTAGGTCTAGTATATTATGTCTCAACTTTCCTACTATTAAGAACATTGCTTATATTTACAACAGGAGTATAGCCTACCTGGCTGGCATGAAATAAACCACGGGGAAAAGCATCCTCCATTCTCTATTTAAGTGCATAGATGACAAGTATTTTTTTCCTGCTGCCCGTTTCGATACAGGTAAATAATAATGGTTTATTCTAAATCATAAATTTCACACATATATTATTTAGTATATGTAAAGACAAGATTAAATCAAGAATAGTCTAATGGGTGACAATATTAGCCTATCACTTGCGAATTATATATTATCACTTGTGAATGACGCCCAGCATAAGGAAAAATGCCTTTTTTTGCAACTTGTTCAAATCATAATCGCACACCTCATGTAGCCTAGCCCACAGGCCTATGTTTTAATAAGGTTTGTATCACAACTAAAGTGGCCAAATAACTTCTTAAAATTAAGCACATTAACCTGCTTTACAAGGGGTGTAGAGTCTAACTGGCATATATAAGCAGCATGTGAGTTTCACATTTGGGGAATATAATTTTCACCATTAAAAATGCACCTTTATAATAAAAGCATTACATGCATAATTGTATTTGCGGTCACTTTTGATAATGGTGTTTTCCGCTAATGGAATATTCGCGCTTATAGCCTACTACCACATGAAGAACTATCCTAATAGTTTATCAACATTTTAAGCTAAACGTTCTGATCTGTTGCGTTAGCCACATTGCATCAAAAAGTTTTTTTTGATGCTAGTGGTTGTATTCATTTGGGATCTATCGCATCCCACAACTGCCCCAGACTATGTTTGGAATATTTATTTCTTGCACAGAATAGGTCGACTTTAGTACTATGGGGGATAGTAGATTGACATAGGCTAGTGCTTTTGCTGTTTGTTAGGCCTACTCATCTTGTTGGCTGATAAAGTAAATGTGGTCAGTTCTTCCAATATCTTCAATATGCACCTCGGAATTGGATAAGGACGCGCGCAGTTGCGCCCCTGATGTTTCTGTCTTCACTTGCAGCCTGTGAGAAAGACCTGATCAGATGACTGAAACACTCAGGGAGAAGGGCACAACGCAGCAATCCGGGCCGCAGAGTATGCTATCTGTTTCTTCTGAAATAGACATTTTCTTCATATCATGCGTCTTTAGACCTGTCTAAAATAAATAATGGATTTATTGTGAAGGGGTAGGCTATATTACATGAATTTATTAAGACTTTTAAAAATGGCTTGTAGGCTATGTGTGGAAGCCAGGAGATGCTAAATGTGTTTATGTTAATTAACGGTCAATTTCCGTGAGACCGACAGTTATTTGCTTGACAATCACCGGCGGATGAAATTGTGTGACCACCACAGCCCAAATAGTGCCAACTGTAAAGGTCTGGGGCTGTTTTTCATGGTTCGGGATAGGCCCCTTAGTTTCAGTGAAGGGAAATCTTAACACTACAGCATACAATGACAATCTAGACGATTCTGTAATTCCAACTTTGTGGCAACAGTTTGGGGAAAGTCCTTTCCTGTTTCAGCATGACAATGCCCCTGTGCACAAAGCGAGGTCCATACAGAAATGGTTTGTCAAGATCGGTGAGGAAGAACTTGACTGGCCTGCACAGACCCTTGACCTCAACCCCATCGAATACCTTTGGGATGAATTGGTACGCCGACAGCGAGCCAGGCCTAATCGCAAAACATCAGTGCCCGATCTCACTAATGCTTTGTAGCTGAATGGAAGCAAATCCCCACAGCAATGTTCCAACATCTAGTGGAACGCCTTCCCAGAAGAGTGGAGGCTGTTATAGCCTAAAAGGGGGGACCAATTCCATATTAATGCCCATGGTTGTTTTGGAATGATGTTCGACAAGCAGGTGTCCACATACTTCTGGTCATGTGGTGTATGATCCCTTATTGATGTCACTTGTTAAATCCACTCAACTGTTTCCTGTGTTTATCAAGAATGGTCCACCACCCAAAGGACATCCAGCCAAGTCAACATGGACCAGCATCCCTGTGGAACACTTGACACCTTGTAGAGTCCATGCGTCGACAAATTGAGGGTGTTCTGATATGCAATATTAGGAAGGTGTATAACAGATTCCAACCAACCACCTAAGGCCTTAGTTTTGGGACATCTGGAGTCTATATTGGTTGGACTCCCTGAGTTGTGCATTGTTCTGGTGGCTGGCAATGGAAAATAACCCTACCACAATATAGCCGGCTTCACCAAATAAGCATTTCCTTTCAACAAAAGCATTTCTATAATCTCTAGGAACTCTATTTATCAGATGTAAAGTGGAATATGTCCCTCGCTATTAAATAAAAGTCTGAATCCAACTTTTGTCCTTACAGCACCGTATTCCCGTTGAGTTAGAAGGCTGCAATTAGACCACGCACTTCACGCGAGACTTCCTACAGCTAAATCTGGCGTGGGTCGGACAAAAGTTGGATTCAGACATTTATTTCATAGCACGAGTCAAATTACATCTGGTAAGTATAGTTCCTAGAGATTATACAAATGCTTTTGTTGAAAGTAAATGTTTCTTTGGTTAAGCAGGATATATTGTGGTAGGGTTATTTTCCGTTGCCACCCACTAGAATGATTCACAACTCAGGGGGTCCAACCAATACACAGACTCCCGACAGTGTGTCCCAAAGCTACTAAGGCCTCAACTCTGATATCAATCATCACAGTCCTATTATGCGAATTAACGTAACAACCATTCAAATGGCGTACAAGTACTCTTACAATCCCAATTTAATTAAACGAGTATTCAGGTAAAATGGCGACTAAGAAAGCAAACACACAGCCGTCTAGCAGCAGCCACATAACAATAAGTGTCGCAGTGTGATATGGCTGCAAATTCGATCTTCTCAGCCATATTGTCGAGGTAGTAATTTGAGGACACTGCGCTTGTTAGCTAGCTTTAAAAAACAACTAGCAATAGTTACTAACTAGTCCACTGACCATAAATACCATAATTATACAGTTCTAAACGATCAACTGACTAGCATTCATGTCGCTTTGGATTTGCGACTAAAATAGTTAGCTTGCATGCTAGCGACATCTGAATATTTTTGGTGACGCTGTACTTCACACAGCTGGTGAGGAACCATCCTTGTCATGGCATGTTGATTTCATAGGGACACAACACTAGCTAACAGCTAGCTATGGTGAATTTGGAAACAAACGTGAATAACTAGTTAGATTGATCTAAGCTAGAAATTTGTTAGCTTTGAAATCTGCGTCAGTGACAGAGGAAACGTATTCACACACGAGCTGGCAATCCAATTCCAAGTCATGTTAACGTTATCACGTGCAGTGTGATGAATTGCTGACTTCACACGCCACGGAATATGGACAGAGAACCAGCTAAAGCTAGCTAGCCGACACGACAGGTATCAGCTGGCTAGCAAGTTAGCATAAGATACGTGGCAAATGTGTATATCTTTTGCTAACCACGTTTGCGAATAACCACCAATCTTCTCGATAATTGACAATCAACTACTGGATTGGGATGTTGTATCTGACCAAGTATTTTCATAACCTCAATCTAACATTTGCCCCGTTGTTTTTGAACCAACTTGCCCCTGCCTGACGTCGTTAACGTTAGTTAGCTTGATAGCTAATGGCCAGCCAAATGATCGGAATTAGCGCATAGTTTGACAAATCTGAAGCTCATGCCTGCATCACGATCGGTTAGTCTTGATTTTCACTCAAATAAGCCATTTCAAACCTTCAAAGTGGGATACTCTTGAACCTTCAGCGCCATGGATAGTTGGGCAGCTGTCTCTTGCACCGCCATCTTCATTTGTGCATTTCTAGGATTTTACTTGCAGTGCAAAAAATACGTATGCTCACTATAGCCATCTAGTGTGCTGGTGTCGTCAGTAATACTATTTTGGGGGGGGATAGTGTGGAGAAAAATGTCTGATAGAGGGTGATACTATCCCCAAAAAGTCTGTTTAATGAAATTGGGCCCAAGCAAGCTTCATTTTTAAACTTATTTTCGAATACGTGGTTGTACATGCGGCAGGGGTTTTAAGAACAACTGCGAGGTCAGCGAGAGGTGAGAGAGATATCTGTTGGTGGCTTACATGAATGACACTGTTGACAAAACACAAGCCTAGTAGGTACAATCTAAGATATCTTGATGTTAAATGGTCATTTCAAAATGCCTTTAAAGTTGCTCAAGATTTATTAAGTAAGTGAAGTCATATATTTTTATTGAATAATGGGCTTTACATGATCTGTAAGTCATGAACTGAAGCTCAAATGTTATTTGTCTAACAGTGAAATGCTTTGTAAACAACAGGTGTAAACTAACAGTGAAATGCTTACTTACAGGTCCTTTTCCAACAATGCAGAGTTAAAAATAAAAAACAGAAATACCTTATTTACATAAGTATTCAGACCCTTTGCTATGAGACTCAAAATTAAGCTCAAGTGCATCCTGTTTCCATTGATCATCCTTGAGATGTTTCTACAACTTGATTGTAGTCCATCTGTGGTAAATTCAATTGATTGGACATGATTTGGAAAGTCTCACACCAGTCTATATAAGGTCCCACAGTTGACAGTCCATGTCAGAGAAAAAAACAAGCCATGATGTTGAATAAATTGTCCGTAAAGCACAGAGACAGGATTGTGTGGAGCCACAGATCTGGGGAAGGGTACAAAACAGATTAAGTTTGGAACCACCAAGACTCTTCCTAGAGCTGGCCGCACAGCCAAACCGAGCAAATAGGGGAGAAAGGCCTTGGTCAGGGAGGTGACCAAGAACCCAATGGTCACTCTGACAGAGCTCCAGAGTTCCTCTGTGGAGATGGGAGAACCTTCCAGAAGGACAACCATCTCTGCAGCACTCCACCAATCAGGCCTTTATGGTAGAGTGGCCAGATGAAAGCCACTCCTCAGTAAAAGGCTCGCTTGGAGTTTGCCAAAAGGCACCTAAAGGACTTTCAGACCATGAGAAACAAGATTCTCTGGTTTGATGAAACCAAGACTGAACTCTTTGGCCTGAATGCCAAGCGTCATGTCTGGAGGAAACCTGGCACCATCCCTAAGGTGAAGCATGGTAGTGGCAGCATCATGCTGTGGGAATGTTTTTCAGTAGCAGGAACTGGGAGACTAGTCAGGGTTGAGGGAAAGATGAATGGATCAAAGTAGAGCAAGATCCTTGATGAAAACCTGCTCCAGTGCGCTCAGGACCTCAGACTGGGGTGAAGGTTCACCTTCCAACAGGACAACGACCCTAAGCACACAGCCAAGACAACGCAGAAGTGGCTTTGGGACAAGTGTCTGAATGTCCTTGAGTGGCCCAGACAGAGCCTGGACTTGAACCCGATCGAACATCTCTGGAGAGACCTGAAAATAGCTGTGCAGCGCCACTCCCCATCCAACCTGACAGAGCTTAGAGGATCTGCAGAGAAGAATGGGAGAAACTCCCCGAATACAGGTGTGCCAAGCTTGTAGCGTCATACCCAAGAAGACTCGAGGCTGTAATCGCTGCCGAAGGTGCTTCAACAAAGTACTGAGTAAAGGGTCTGAAAATGTATGTAAATACAATATTTCAGTTCTTTAAAAAAAATATACATTTGCAAAGAAAACAAAAACAGTTTTTTCTTTGTCATTATGGGGTCTTGTGTGCAGATTGATGAAAGGGAAAAAACAACATAACCAATTTTAGAATAAGACTGTAACATAACATAATGTGGAAAAAGTCAAGGGGTCTGAATACTTTCTGAATGCACTGTAAGTATGTGTGGGTAGAGTCCAGTGTAGTGTATGTGCATGAAAGTTAGTGTAAAAAAGGGTCAATGCAGGTAGTCCAGAGTGGCCATTTGATTAGCTATTTAGGAGTCTTATGGCTTGGGGGTAGAAGCTGTACAGGGTCTTGTTGGTTGCAGACTTAGTGCACTGGTACCGCTTGCCATGCGGGAGCAGAGAAAACAGTCTATGGCTTGGGTGGCTGGAGTTTTGGACAATTTTTCCAAGCTGTCCTTCTCAGAACCTATTATCAATGATGATCACAATCCACTCAGACTCAGTTTGTTTGCACTATGCCATTCTTTCTCAGTGATACAATCACATGACAATGGCAACAGATGCTGATGATCAGAAATCATTTATTTTCCAGAGCTAAAAAGAAGACCAAATCTACCTGAACATGTAAGTATATGTAATTGGTTTCAATGGCAAATCTATAAAGATACACATTACTTTAAGCAGTGCACTGTCAATGTCTAAAGATATAAGAATTAACAGTAGACCACCTCCTTATGTATATGATCTATGTTTTGAATGTGCATAAAACATCATGAAGAATTCCTTTCGGCAAAAGGTTCTATTGTCTGATCCAACGTGCCATTTGAAAAATATTTCACTCAGCCATTACTGACTCTTACACCCTCTCCCTTTTCTCTTTCCCCCTCCCCCTCTCTCCACTGCATGCTCAGATTTATTTTCCTGTAGGAGCCCTCCCCCAAGCCTGTCTAGTTGAGTAATGATCCATATTGTGATTGGCTACTATCCAGAGGCAGCCAACCTTGATTGGCTGTCACATAGCTCCTATGATTGGCCAATGCTCTGCCGCATGTTTTAGCAAGCACAAGCACAGTCTGGATTTGAGACACAGAAGAGGGTGATGCAAGGTTTGTGATCGTCCACCCCCATGTTGTGGTTCCTTTGTGCCGTGTGTGGTTGTCCAGGTCACTAGGTCAGGATACAGG